>NW_017387318.1:283239-559578 GCF_001636725.1 Cordyceps fumosorosea ARSEF 2679 | reverse complement strand
CCCCCCTTTCACATTCACCCCCTTTCGTTTTGCCATGTTTGCCCAGCGCCAACTTTTAGTTACCAGCCTGTGCGCAACTGATGATTAACCGCCAGATCCTTCTTTAACCGATTTTTCCCCCACTTCAGATGAAAGGATCAGCGTTGGGGTAGCCTGGGCGTGCGATGAGGCGGGAAAGGGGGTAAGGCGCCAACCACAGCAGTGGTCGTAGAAGTCAGCTAAGAAGCCTTGCTTTTCCCCAGGAGTGACCTGGGTTACCTGCAGGCTGCCAACTCGGGCAACCTCAGCAGGCTGCAGCGCACGGGGGGGGGGGGGGGGCAGATGTAGGAGGAGCAGGAGGAGGAAGAGGAGGGGAAAGGTTCTGTTGCACGCAGCTCACGCAGGACACACAGGACGGACTGTGCATATGTCCGATATAAAGCTTGCCCTCTGACGCTCCCCACCCCCCCGGCCTTGCCCTACGGGTTGGGTTGGTTGGTTAGACACCCAACCCCAACATCGCGAAACCTCTCTCTTTCCTCTTAATTCTTTCCCCGTCTCTCGTTTGCTCCTTTTTTCTCTCTCTTATTTCACTTTCGCCACCCTTCCACAATGGACCGGCCCGTCCAGACCGTCGAGTATTCCACCGACGCCTACAACTCTCTCCCCAACGTCGCCTCCGCCGCCGCCGCCTACCGCGCCTGCCACGGCGACCTCCTCACGCGACAGCTCATGCCGGACCTGTTCCGTCGGCACGCCGTCCAGGCCAACCTCGGCCTCGCCCTCCTCCACCGGCACCACCACCACACCGGCGCGCCCCCACTCGGCGCCGGCGAGAGCATGACCGCGCTGAGCGGCACCAAGAGCCCGGCCCCGCGCCAGCTCGGCGTTCCCGCCGTCTGGCGTCTCGACGTCGCCGACGGCCACGTCATCCCCGTCGAGTTCTCCCTCGAGGCCGCCCCCGTCGACTGGGGCGGCGACCGCCTCCAGGCATTCGTCAAGGAGTTCGCGGCGGTGCTGCGGGAGCACAGCGCCGAGGCGCACTTTGGGCTCTGCCTGTACCCGGGAGACGGCTACCCGGGGCACATCGAGGTCGAGGATGGGCGCGACACCGTGGGCTTGTCGCCCGAAGAGGTAAAATGCCCCGCCGTATTCCGTTAGGGGGGGAGTAGGGGGGAGCAGACCAGGGCAAGTTCCAGCTGATGCGGTCAACATAGGCACACACGCTCCCGCCGGGAGACTTGATAGAGGTGGCGTGGTTTTACACCGACGACCACCTTGAGCGCGACTGCAAATATTACTGTTTTAGTAGCAAGGAAAAAGCTGACCTGAGTACCTAATGCGAGACGAGGTACATAGATTGGTTATGGTTATGGGCGGTATGTGGTTTACCAGCGTGCGTCCCTCGAGTGTCAAGGGAAACTTGCTTGGTCATCAGCGCGGCGCAACGTTATTCCATTTTCACTATTTAGGGCACGGGCAAATATGTGTAATTAAAAGTGTATCTTGTCTGTTTGCGCGTCGTTTGAGGGCAAAGGATGGCAACCGCCACGGTCGTAGCCCTTGGTTGTTGCATCGGTGCTTGGGATAGCCGGGTTAAAGAGTAAACTTGCGCGATACCGCCCAAACAAGGGCAATGTTATGCGATGGCGTTTGGATATGGCATGATTGAAGGGAAATGAAAAGAAATGGAACGAAAAGCGAGTAGCTCTGGAATTTTGACAAAATTTGCATCCCTAGACCTCACCCAACCATCCGGAAATATCCTTCACCGCTCGACCTGCCATGACGATGAACAAGAGGGCCCCGAAACCGCTCGCCTGCGAAGCAAGTCATCCCACGTCACATCCCCGCAAGTGCCCAGGCACAGAAGGCGAGTCTGCTTAGAAACATGTGCCCGAGCGGGTTGTTAGGAGCTTGGAACCAGGAACGTCTGTGAGGTGCGGGTAGGCCCTCGACCATGAGAGCAGGTCGTAGCAGAGATATTCCTCAAGCAAGAGTACAAAGCTCTCTCTAACGAGCACAATAGAGTTGTCCTTTGCTGACTGGCCAGGTTCTTGGATATCCAATAGTCGACGGTGGAGGGCGTGATCGCCGCGGCGATGAGGAGAATCCCCGCTACCAACAGCGCACGACTGGTGATGGGGAGGTATGGTGTGGTTGCGTGCGACATTTGAGGTGATTCCGATGGACGAAAAATCATATGCAGATGTAACCAGTAGATAACGTTGATCGTATGGTACGATAAGTGGACAAGTCCCCAGCTTTAGAAGACGTTGAATTTCTGTGGATTTGCGATCCCTCCAACGCTAACTAGATAGCTTGACGTGGCGGCAACGGTTCGACTACCACGACGACCAGGAAGGGGCTGGAAGGACGCCAAAAATGGTCGTCACCTTGCCTGTTGAGTCACCATCGGCTCGCCTGCCTGTCTGAAACCGCTGCTCGTCCGATCGTTGCTCGTCCAGTCCGAGCGGTACGCCCTGGTACTGGCCACGGCCCGCATCGGCCATGAGAGCACGACACAAGGCTCTCCCGGCTGTGCGTGACGCCCACCAGAGGCCGGTGGCGAGTGCCAGCGGTGTTGTCGCCATGATGAAGGAAAAGACGAGTCCCAGCAAACGGCCGATGTTTTCGCGGTCACGATGCCGAAAGAGCGACTCTGCCGCCGCAGGGACGGACAGGACGAGGCCAAATGCCGCCATGACGCACCAGGGCACGCAGAGGCACAGCAAGACGACGCTGCCGGCGCGTGTCTCGTGGAAGAAGGCGTCGACGGGATCGGTGACGGCCGGACAGGCGCGAGTCTCGGAGACGAGTCGGTAGAGCAGAAAGACCTGGAGGAAGAAGACGAGCGAGATGACGGCGGTGACGAGGCTGACGAGCTCGCGGGGCGGAAGGGTGCCCTCGAGGGCCATGACGGCGAAGGGACCCCAGAAGTAGAGGACGGACATGGCGAGGCCAACGGCGAGGAGGAGGTGGTTGCGGATGGGCTGCCGCGGGTGCCCGGGCGGCTCCTGTATTTCGAGCGGGGAAATTAATGCCATCGTGTCGATGTTTTCAGTAATGATATAGATGGGGAAGCGATGAAACTGGGAAGAAGGAACTTGCGTTTGGTTTGTGTCGAGAATTGGGAATGGAATATTTGAGGCACGAGCAGCAAGGGGGCTTTGAAGATGATGTACATAGGTTGTGGGGCTAGGCCTGGCTGATCAGAGGTACTTGCAGGGGGGCTGTGACAGGACAGAGATGTCAGCTCGGCTCGGAAAAGAAAATGGCAGACAGATTCATGTTGATACCTATTGATTGATAAAGTGTCAGAAGATTGTTTGAAATAAGCTGTGAAAATGATAGGCCTGCGATGGAATGTTGCTAGCCTGGACCTGAGTCGACTCAAGTAAAACAATGGTCTACGGCTATCGCCGATCTATAATTAGTAGCTCACTGACTAACTAACTAGCTGATGGTCTCACTACCAGACGATTTTTGGAAGAAAGCAGATGGCTGCTTTTCAGCTGGTTGGGTATGCACTTTTAGTTACCTGTTACGCGGCTGGGCATCTACTTTGCACGAATTGACCGCCTTTGGCACCAGATTGCTTAAAATATTGTACTTGCGTTTGATAGAATTGACTGCAATCAGACTGGAACACTAGGCGGGTTCGGCATGTTGCCAATTCTAGTGTACCCAACATATTGTTCGACTTCGCTCTTCATAGATTGCCAAGCTCTCTCATTGAACGAGAAATCAGTCTGTTCAAACGAGAACAAGACTTTGACGCTGCTCTTAGTACTTTTGTTCCTAATAGTCGTGTGCATCTCCTTTGACAAGGAATAGTTAATGTTGCGAAGCGCTTTTTTTTAGAGCCAGTTAGCAAATGTTCTCTACATTCTGGAACATGTGTGCACTTACACACCCGAAGGTCATCGCGCACCTCGTCGTACGTGTATACTTGAAGGAGGCTCCAGAATGCCCTTCTCTCGCTGGTGAAGTTTGTCTTCTGAATGCTTTGCGAAATTGCGCCCAAGATGGCTTCGCTCGAAGCCGCCAGCGGCCGGGGAAGTACAATCCCAGCAAGCATAGCGGCGAGCAGTTCCCAGTGGAATCTGCTCCTGTCAGCGTCGATCTCCCTCTGAACAGGGTTGAACGAAGGACTGAAGATCCTGATTCACGGTAACGGTCAGCGTCGCTGTGACATCTGTTTCTTGGCAAAAAAGTTCACTCACCATGGATAAACGCCATCGTTAAAATAGACCTCCATGACCCTGGCGCGGTAGGTGGCGCGCCTCCATCTGGAGTCATCGCTATCATCGGTCGGCAGCTGACCTTCTTCTTTTCTCCTCCTCACCTGGATACCAGCGTGAATTGTAGCCAACTGATGAGTCAAAGCGAGCATTTGCTCGATCTCTCCCATGCGCTGTCTGAACCTTTCACCGAGGCCAGGCCCCTCCATATTGACATACAAAATGTTGTCTAGGCCATTCAACCCCATGTCATCCTCATTTGGGATTTCATTGTGCTGAGGGATCCTGAAGGAAGGCTTGTCAATGGGGAGTTGCGCGATGTCGGTCATGGTGCTAGGAGGCCTTGCGATCAATTTCAGTTGGGTCAGGTGTAGATGGTTTCCTTAGCTGACAAAAAAGTTATGTGAGTGATGCTGATGGGAATGTATGGTGTGAGGCGCTGGTGTGAGGCGCACGCATTTAATATCTGAGTTTTAAGACTTGCTTTTGTGACTACGGTGCCTATAAGACTCTCCCCATCTCTTGCACGTTCCTACTGACCGCTCATTCGCAGTATTCCGTCCGAGATATTTGAATCTTGCAAGACACTTTGATGGCATCGTCCTTACGTGTTCAACGCCACTCTTCGGGCATCTATGCATGGCGCATCCAGTATTTCATGCAAGCCGGGTTGTATTTGGCGAGTAATATAGAGGCTTTGGGTGACATTCATTGAGACGGTGCATGGGAATGTCGTGTAATGCTCTCATTTCAGCTAGCCAATGTCCTGCAGGTTGATGTCGTTCAGCCCTCGTGCGTATCACAGGGAAATGGTCTAGTGCTCTACAGCACCGACCTCTGTGCCTTGAGAAGTGGCTAGATGGTACAAAAGTTCGGACCTCTTCCGAGACAAAACGAAAACAGACGAGAACTAAAGAGTGCGGAATCGTATACCGGCCGTCATCGAAGAGGCAGCCCGACAGACACGGCTGACAGAATCCGGTCGAACCCGAGACTCGCCTCCTCGTAGCGGTAACAAGCACTCAAGACTGCAAGTCTATGCGACTCTTTTGACAAAAGTTCTCTACAGAAGATGCAGGTGAGAGTGTATGTATCATGCATGCCTCTTGGCCTTTGTTCACATCCATCCCGACGCCCAGAGCACAGCTGGAAGCCAATGCACTTGTCCACCTTAATGGTAGGATTGATCGCGCTTGCTTGGTACGAATGTAGCGTCCCTGGCACCAACTTATTAAAAGAAATTGTATAATTGAAGCTATAAAAAAACCTTACCAAAGTAAGGACAGGAGAGAGAAAAAAAAGTAGCTACGTTAATATGTTTTCCATAAAGCGACATCCATTTAGCTCAGCTCCTTGCGGGGCTGGCGAGCCTCCCGCCACTCCGCATCCACCTGGGCGTAGGCGTCGCCGAACTTGGGGACCGACTTCTTCTCGCAGTAGCGGAACTTGACCTCGAAGAAGATCTGCGCCTCGAACTCGCCCTGGGCAGGGTTGCTGCCCGAGCGGCGGGCGCAGATGATGGCATCGTCGAAGAAGCGGTTGTCCTCGAAGCCCTTGCCAGAGCACAGGCACGCTTGAATCGTGGCGACGTCGCCCTTGCCGAGGCACTCCGTCTCCTTGTCAGACTTCTTCTTGCAGATGTCCTTGGCGTCAGGGCGGGCGGTGGCGGCGGTGGTCGGGCACGGGGGGCAGGTCTCGGCGGGCTTGCTGGGGGCGGAGGAGCCGTTGTTGCCGTTCTGGGCGGGAGTCTTGGAACCGTCCTGGCCGGGAGCACCGGGAGCAGGGGCGGCGGGCTTGTTGGAGTTGTCGCCGGAAGAGCCAGGGGCGCCGGGAGCGGCGGGCTTGGATTCGCTGCCGGAGGGGGTCTGCGGAGTGGCGGGAGCGGCGGGGAGCGGCGGGCACCTCAACACACTCCTCCTGCTCGGCGTTCTGGGCAGGCTGAGCACCCGGGCGGCCGTTGTTGCCGGTGGCGGGCTTGCCGGTGGAAGGCTTGTTGCCAGACGAGGGGACCTTGACGCTCTCCTGCATCGGGGGAGGGAGACGCTGCTGCTCGCCGTTGCCGCTGGGCTTGGAGGGCGCCACGACAACGGGCTTGCCCTCGCCGCCGACAATCTGGTTGACCTCATCGGCCAGGTTGACGTCCTTGCCGGCGTCGGGCAGGGCCTCCTTGATCTCCTCGAACTGCTTGTTGCTGCCGATGACGTAGACGGGCTGCTGGGTGTCGACGCCCTTGTTGTCGAAGTTGATGGTGATGCTGCTTCCGGAGGAGCCCTGCGCGGGCGAGCAGCCGACGGTGACGTAGACGACGACGATCTTGCACACCTTGCCGTTGATGACGATGGTCACGCCGTCGGAGCCGGCGCCCGGTGCGGCGGGCACGGCGGGCGTGGGGGCAATAGGGGTGGCGGAGAGGACAGAGGTGGTCGAGGTGAGGGTGGTGAGGGTGGACGGCTTGCCGCTCACGATGGCGGTGCCGTTCTGGAAGGGCGGGCGGGAGGTGGTGCTGACGGTGCTGGTCGCAGGCTTGGTGTCGTTGGCGGGCATCTCGATGGCGACGAAGACGGGAACCTGGACGTGACCGGCGGGCTCCTCAGCAGCCACAGCGGGGGCGGTGACGTTCTTGACCGCGTCCTCGCCGGCGGCCGCCGCGGGGGTGAACTTGCCCGGGCCCTGGACCTTGGGCACCTCGAAGCCGGCGTCCTTGTAGTACACGGTCGGGTCGATGACCTTGCCCGGGTGCTGGTTGATGGAGCCACCCGCGGGCGGGTCGCCCATCTTGTTTCTCAGGTCATCGAAGAACTTCTCGTAGCTGCGCGTCTCCTCCTTGTTGTCGCAGTAGCCGGTCTGGACCTCCTTGAAGAAGGCCTCCCAGTACTTCTTCTGCACCTGGGGTTGAAGGCCGTTCTGGAACTTGCACTCGGCGCAGGCCGCCTCGTCGGCGACGTAGGAGCTGGGCTCGGCGCAAAGGCAGTCGCGCTGGGCCTTCTGCTCCGCGGGGTTGGCGACCGTCCGGGGGCACTTCTGGACGCGGGTACGGAGTACCGAGGCGCAGGGCCAGATGAGCCCGTCGGCGGAGGTGTCGATCTTGTGGCAGGCATCGAAGGCGACGTTATTTCCGACGAGGTTCAACAGATCCTGGGGAGCCGGGATGCCGATGGCGTTGGCCTCCTTCTGGGCGGAGACGACGGTGCTGCCGAGCGTGGCCGCGCCGGCGATGGCAACGGAGATTCTCATCTTGATCTTTTTCTTGGTAATGATATTAATGAGTAGTAGAGAAGAAGAATAAGAAAGCAAAAGTGCTGAAATACAACGACGATTAAATTGCCACTTATTAAAACGAACGAGTGTATAAGTCTCTCAGTCGCGATGCCTAGAATCAAAGAAAGAAAGGCACAAGTGATTAATTCAATGGTATCTAAAAGAAAACACAAACTGAAGACGGGTCGTCTTGAAGAATATATATCATTACAATTCAACAGTTGAGCCCTTCGACCGTGAGGCTTAGCCCGGACTGTCCGGCTTCCATGACTCGTAACCTGCGCGACTCTACGTCTGGCTTCGTCTCAAGTTGGAAACACGACCAACTCGCTGTAGCCCAGTAATGTGTTTCTGCGCGTTTGAGCCAGTCACCCAGCGAGAAGCGCCCTCATACTGGAGCCCAACAAAGAAAAATCGAGAAAAGCTCGCCCTGACTAAGTCGAAGCTGCCAAGTCTCTCGCGCATTGCCCAGCTTTCATTACTCGGGCCCGCAGCGGGCGCAGGAAGAAGGTAATGCAATCTTGCTTGGTCCCTGCGATACCGGACCAACGTTAATCATGCTGAAAGATCCGCGAAGATTATGCGCAATGTCAACGAGGTTCCATAAGTAATGACCTGATGCGGTGGCAGCGGTGCACAGCCGGGGCGAAGGTGTAAGGCGAGGCTGGAAAAGGTTGAGAGGAGGCGGGATACCCACGTAACGTTGACTTCTGACATTGCGGGAGGGCCGATGTATATCGTTCGAA
The DNA here is from genome assembly GCF_001636725.1 of Cordyceps fumosorosea ARSEF 2679. Classification (NCBI taxonomy): domain Eukaryota; kingdom Fungi; phylum Ascomycota; class Sordariomycetes; order Hypocreales; family Cordycipitaceae; genus Cordyceps; species Cordyceps fumosorosea. The sequence continues at coordinate 551,351 of NW_017387318.1, read as the reverse complement.
GAGAATATTCTTGTTAATCAGAAAGAATAAGCCACGCATCTCCCTGTTCTCGCCAACATTGGCCGAGCACGGGTACTCATTAACCCATCATCTTCGTCATTATCGTCACTACAGCCACTTATTAATATTCAGAGTGCTGGTAGGACATACAAGTATTCTCCCGCCCCTGTCCCAGACGTTTGCTGCCGCGACCATGAATCCAGAATATTCTTTTTTGCCCTGCCTCGTAACAGATTCTCGGCCTGTCTCGCCGAACATCCCCGCTCCGCTGACTCGCCCTACCATCGTCCGAGTAGAAATTACAGCATATTAATATGCTTAATATGCCCGTGCTACAACATGCGTACTGAGAGCAAATAATTACGATTCACGAGATCCCATTCACGGAAGCACTTACCAATACAATGCTCGCATTATACGGTCACTAGGGCAGAACCATTATTAAGACGATCAATGACAAGGCTAGAAAGACTGGAGAAGCGAGAAGTAATTAAAGAAAGATTTGAGGACCAAGGAAAATCAGTTCACTGCCAAGTCAAATCCTTGACGCTGATTACCTTACTCGCTTAGGAAGTCGACCAAAAACTGCTGCTTCCCTGCCTTTTTGTAATCGCCCAGTTGTTGCTGGCGCCGCCTTTGTGGTTCGTAAACTTGACTCGGAAGATCAGGCTACCCGCCTCAATGTCAACAGACTAGAACAAGGCTTGAGTGTCGGGCGCAGAAGCCAAAATCCATGTCTCGTCCTTGTTGAAGAAGTTCTTATTCTGCTCGTGCGAAATCGCGGTCCTGTGTGTCGAGTAGCGGTCATGTAGCCAGATTCGCAGCTGCTCGTTGACCGTGATGCTGGTATCGCCTGAGTCCTTTATCACCGTAGCGTCCAAGAACAAGGTCAGAGTCTTTGTCAGTGCCGAATTTGAAGCCATTTCCAGAACTTTCAAGAGGCGGGTTGAAGGCGTACCAGTCCATCAACATCCTCGATATCCGCCGTGAGGAAGACTAGGACGCCTTGGTGATGTGGTTTCGCGACTGTCGAGACGAGGCTCAGGAGTGACACGGTGAAGCCACCCATTGCTCTCTCACCAAATTATTGCTTCCAGGGCTTTTTCTTTTGTGTCGTGGGCGCATCATTGCTTCTGGGCATCTTGCGGCTAGGAAAATGCTATTGTCTAACCCGACTATTGCATTGGGCAACCTCGGTTGCCCTGGCAAGTTACAGACTATGTAGTACCTTGTACCTATTGTTAGTACCAGACGGACGTGCTGTGTGTATCATGGCATCTTTTTGACTTTTATCCCTCTCCTGATTCTTGTTTGTTGATTTCCTCCTCCTCCATCATCATTAACTACAGACAGCTGCTTCCCCAAGAAACACTCTAGCTACATACCATCTACCCACGTCACACTCTCGGAAGGGTTCGAATAGCTTCATCTGCTTCGCCTTGGCCCTCCAGAGCAATCCAAGACATCATGGCCGTACTCATGGACGGAGATTCAGCGATGCCCGCCAACGACGCCTTAGCTCTCAGACTGATGTTTGTTGAGCCTGACAATCCTGACCATGCCCACCCGTTGACCAACTCCTGCAGGGAAATAACGCCGCCCATCGCTGAAGAGGAAAAACGCCAGCTGGCGATAGAGATTGACGCTGAAGACCGCATCGAGCTAGAAAACAACGGGCTGCCCGCCATGCTACCCACCTAACATGGACATCACCGCCGAGCCCCCCGCAGAATACCAAGAGCATCGTCGACTACTGGAACTTCGACGGCATCGTGCTCGGCGCGCAGCTGCGCGACTGGAAAAGGTTCCGCTGGGTGCAGGCCCGAGACCGGCAAAAATACCGCAAGCAGTTTATCGAGTTGGTGCACCAGCGTCTGCGCGCGCACGGCGTCGAGGAGATGCCCAGGCTGCTGCCGAACCACAGGAGGCAGAGCAGGCGCGACAACCGGCTCGAGTTTTACCACCACCACCACCTCCTCCTCCTCCTCCTCCTCCTCCTCCTCCGGCTCCGGCGCCTGGAGAAGATGGTCAAGGAGCGAGGTTGCTGGAAGGAAAACAGTTGGGCAGCAAGCCACCAAGCCTACCCGCCGCTTCTGGATCCGGACTTTACGGGGGACCCCTCGCTGAAATTCTTCCCAGGATCCTGACAACGTCGCTCATCACCGGCTCGGGATCGCGCGGGGCAGTATCGAGAGCCAGGAGACGCTGCTGCGGTGGATGGCGGCACGGTCGGCCGAGATGGGGACAAGACGACGGGTTCGTGAGCGGGCCGCGCCCGGGAAACACGGCGTTCACCTCGGGCCGGACAGCAGAAGCGTCCCGGTGCTGCTGCTGCTGCTGCTGCTGCTGCTGCTGGCGAGCGATGATGGCGGCGACAATCCAGAGCCTCCTCCGAAGCGGAGGGCTGTCGCTACGCCGCGCAAGTAACGCGCCGCGACCCCGGACACCAAACCCAAGCAAGCCTGAAGCGCCATCGCGGATCATCACAACCCGGAGCGGCCGCGTAATCACGGCCGCCGGAGAGGTATACGCTCAAACTAAAGCCAACTCATCACGACACTAATCACAAGGGGAACGTCAACCTTTTAAGGAGATGTTTATTTTCATACTATTGTAACCTAAAGAAGAGAAATGGCAAAAAAAAAAAAAAACCTATGTACTCGAATCGATATCCCGTAAACGTTTCGGCTTTGTTTTACATCAGACATGACTTTGTATAACATGGCCTCATATATGTCCCATAGCAGCTCCTTGAAAGATCTCTCTGGCCAATGACTATCCAAAAAGAAAATCAAAAAATACAGAACCAAGCAAAAGAACTCCAGGCCAATTCAAGCAAGATGCAAACGCACACACTACAAAATTCACGCCTTTGGAGACTGTGACTCCTTGCGCTCCGGGCTCCCCTCCCTACTCTCGATCGAGTCCACCATCTGCAGCACCCTCGACTTGGCACGCGCCCGCTCCATCGTCACCGCCTCCGCCGTGCCGTACACCGCCGCCGACCTCCTGTCGCCGACGCCGTGCTCCGCCAGCGCGCCCTGCCGACTCATCCGCAGCATCGCTTCCCGGTCATCGTCGTGGTGCTCCCCCGAGCGCTTCCCCCCGTACGTGGTCACGGGTGTCAGGCTGCGCAGCGACGGCGTGATGAACGGCGACGCCTGGCTGCCCGGGTCCTGGAGGAAGGAGGCCGGTGGCGCCATCACCGTCTGCGGGCGCTCGGAGCCGCTCGAGGACAGCTGGCTCACCGAGTCCAGCACCTCGGCCGAGTGCGGCTCGTGGACGCGCGGCGGCGGCTCCAGCACCAGCGCGCTGGGCTTCGGCTTTGTCTTGCTGATCGCCAGCGGCGGCGGCACGTCCTCATCTTCCTCGTCGTTGTCGTTATCTGCAGCATTCACCACCCGCAGCCGTTCCTTGGGCACCGTGAACATGACCTGCACCAGGCGCTGTTCCACCGCGCGTTCAATGTCCCAGTCGGTCTCGGCCTCCGGCTCCGCCGCACCGCTCACGCGACGACGCTTGCTGCCGCCGTCCAGATCGGTCGCCCCGTCACGGTCGACTTGCGCCGGAGGGTCGCTCAGGTTCCAGCCGCGGCGGCCCTGCTTCCTTCGCAGGATCTCGCCGCTGACGCCGGCCAGCGGTGCCTCGTAGTCGGCGCTCCCGCGCTCCAGGGACGGTCGGCGCGGGCTCTCCTCGCGCATCGACGAGTCCGGCGACGGCGTGGACTCGGACCCGGAGAAGACGCGCCGCAGGGAGCCCAGCCACGTCCTCCGAGCTTTGTTCTTGGACGGTGACCCCGGGACGGGAATGTGGTCGTACTCGTCATAGCCGCTACCGCCGCGGAGGAGACCGGGCGCCTCGGCTTGGAGCGTGCCGAAGCCAGACTTGGCCGTGCGGTAGCTGCCCGACGAGGAGCTGGCAGCCTTCTTATGGTACACGCCAGCGCCGGCGAGCAGGCTGTCCGCGGCACTCCGCGTCGACTCGGACAGGTTGGAGCCGCTTCGCGAGTCGTCGTCGTGGTAGGCCGATAGGTGGTGCCAATCGCCGCTACGGGTCGGCGAGCTTCGGCCGGCGCGGTTCCGGGCATGTCTCGTGAGCAGCGCTTCGGCACCGCCATCCGCTTCCGAAGACCACTCCTGCACCTCCGGGTCCGGCCGTTCCGGGCTTGGCGTGCCACGACGGGGAATCGCGTAAATGGCCGCCGCGCCCGCCGCAGCCCCGATACCGGCCGCCGCAGCATAGTGACCCGTGCCGGGCGGGTTCTGGAAGGGATCCGTATGCCCCTCTGACGACGGCGTCAGCAGCTCCTTTTCGCGGAAACTATCCTCATCCTCGTCGTCCTCCAAGATCGGGTGAATCTGTCCAGGGGGCGAGGCAAAGTTGGACATGCGCCCGTCAGGCGACGGCAGGTAGGGCACATAACCACCACGAAGCTGACCGCTGACGGGTTTTCTTGTGATGGGACTTTGCTCGCCGGAGCCGCCACTCATAAGCAGGCTCTCGTATCCTCCGTGGGACTTTTCGCTGTACATCTGTTGGCGATTGTTCTGATTATAGTCAACGTTGTTGTCGCGCTGGCCGAACCATCCCCATTGACCATAGCCAGCTGGCGGATCCAAGACGTCGTCGCGGTCGTTGAAGAATTCGGCATCCCGCGCCATGGCTCGCGCAGCGTCATCACGTCTGCGCTCGTTGCGCTGCTTACGCTGTCGGAGGCAACAGAACAAGGCAATCGCGCCAATCAACAGCAGCAGGCCAAGACCAAGACCCAGGCCCAGGCCCAGGCCGAGTCGTCGGGAGCGGCTGCCTTCTCCCTGGCCATTCGATCCGATGCTAGGCGCATCAGGATCGTTCGGGCTAGGGGGCGGTCGCTTGTACTCCTGCGTCCACTCCATCGAGGTTAGGTTGAGAAACCTTGCCGTGTACGGCGCGGCTCTTTTGCTCGCCGACGAGCCAGCACTCGAGTTGATCGTCCAGCCGCCATACACCATCATGATGTTTCCGGGCAGCAAGGCCGATCCGTGTCCGTAGATGCCGTCCCCTGCCGGCTGCGCCTCCGGCACCGCCCACATCCACGAGTTGTACGTCTGGCTCATCTTGAGCACCGCCAGCTGCGGCTCCGCAGCCGTGTTCACGTCGCCCACCCAGCCGCCCATCACCACCACCTCGCTGCCGTCCTGGCTGAGAATCGCCGTGTGCCCGGACCGGCTCGTCACCTCCGGCACAACGTCGCCGTCGTCCCTCCTGCTATTCCCACCGCCGCTGCGGACCAGTTCCGTGTTAGCCGTCTTGCTCACGGGCTGTTTGATGTCAATGTACGACCACGCCTGCTCCGGAAGGCTCCACACCGCCGCCGTGCTCATATTGATGAACGCCTGCTGTGTGTGCCCGCCGAGCAGGATGTACGTCATCTTTTGCGTTATCGTGCCGGATATGTTGGTGATGGACGGCGGCTGCGGCGTCAGCGTGAATCCGGCAAACGGCGAGCGCGGGCCGGCCGTTGACGCAATGGACGCGTCGTATCCCGTCTGCGCGTCGCCGCTCTCCGGCGTCAGGCTCACCATCATCTTGGTGTAGTTGGCGCCCGCCTGCCACTTCTGCGCATCCGTGCTTGGCGCCTCGCACATGCCGCCGTAGCTGTACAGCGTAGGCTGGTCCATGACGGGCGCCAGCTTGGCGGAGAAGGCCAGCGTGCCGCCCAGGAAGAAGGGCGCGCCGCCCGGGCTCGTGCCCTGGGCCGTGTTGCGAGTGCTGCGCTTCGTCCAGGCGCCGCCGCCGACAGTCGCGCCGCCACCATCCTTAGTGTCATCGTAGGACCAGACGGCGCCGGCGTCACCGCCGCAGACGCCGGCGTAGACGAGCACAGAGCCGTTGGCGGTGCGGACCGCGCCAAAGGCGGTGCCGGGGGCGGCGTCGCTGAGAAAGGGTAGCTGGCTGGAGAGCACCTTGGGGCTGAGGTCGGCGTTGAGCTTGTCGTTGTAGTCGAAGGAGAGGAACTGCACGCTGCCATCGTCGGCTTGCTTGAACATGTACGTCTGACCGGCGCCGTGGCACGACGACTTGCTGAAGCATGACGGCGTGAGGATCTGCGTCGGCACGTAGGGAAACTGGTGCGCGGCGACGGTCGTCGATGCCGAGGCCGCGACGACCAAGGCTGCCAGGGTCGTCCGCCGTATAGGCCGTCGCACAGCGTCGGTACGCCGTGGCGATTTAGCCATCTGTGTGATATCGTCGGATGTACGATCGTATGCGTACTTATAGGGTAGAAGGGGGGGGAGGTTCGTATTGTTTCGTCTGCAGTCGTCTGCCTAAACCATCATGCTGGAGACGGCACTTCGTTTCTCTTGGGCTCGTTCTCTTGTTTTCCGTAGATCCGGGATATACCAGACCACGTATGACCAGCCACCAGGGAAGCAGCGAGCTGTGCGACGAGCCTGTCAAAAAAGCAACGAGACAAGCGGAAGCACAACGACGGGGAAACACTCGACAACGTCGCCTGCCGTCAAACCTCCTTGCCTCGGGAAAGATGATACGCAGTGGAAAAGATCTGTCGAGGGAGAGCGTAGAGAAGTTACTTGCAAAGCAGGGCGAATTGAGGCCCAACGACTTGTCTCGCCGGTCCGCAGTCTAATATCCCGAGCAAGGAAGCGGGGATCCCGGTAACGACTGGCAACGGGAGGAGGAGGGGGTGCGTATGCATGTCGCATGCGGGCTTATCAAGATGGGCAAATAGAATCTGGCAACTGACCACTTTGCAGTCAAGGTTTCTGGTATAAAACGGGGTGGCGCTGCATCCTATTCGCGGCAGGTGAGCGACTTGGGTCTGTTCTAGTTTAGTTGGCAACAATGGACCCCTCGAAGCGAGGCTCTGGGGGTTCGAGAACGGTCCTATTGTCTACAAAGCTTCTCCCTGGGCTGGGTTGGTGGTGAATGATTGGGGGGGTGGGTATGTTTTGGTTACGGTGGTTGCCACGGAGATGCCACCATCACAATGGTGTGGGTGTGGTGGTGTGGAGAGCTGGCACGCGCTTATTCGCGATTTTACGTGTCTAGTTCTGGATGTTATCCGTGTCGCGCTTGGACGGTGAGGGAAAACCTGTATAAAATATAAACAGAAAGAAAAAAAAACAAGTACAAAAGGCTTGGAAATGCTCGCCAACAGAGAAAAAGGAAACAACATTGCTTCGTAGCTAAGCTGGTGATGCTAGGACCCGTTGCAGCCGGGACATTAACGACGAAACGTTAAACACGCCACATACTGGTAAATGCTAATGACTGGTAACGTTAGCTGGTAATTTAGTAGAATCTTCAACGGCTAGTTACCGCCGTACCAGATTGACGAATGAGGAAGGTGTCATGATAAATTACGTGTAATTCATACTTGTATAAACGCATACAGCCTGCCATCTGTTCAGGTAGCTGGATGTGCGAACAAGTATAGGGTAGTTGTTTGTGTAGAGGTTGCATATCTTCCTTGGCGCCTCTGCCACTATCCTCTGCGCAGCTTAACAATAATCCGAAAAAAAAAAATTCGAAACTTGCCGCAGTCGCTCTCCAGTATATCAACGAACAAAAGAGCTAAGCAGCTCGATCTCGTCACAAATTCTCATAGAACAGGCTGTGACACCAGGTTTCTGAGTATTAGGGCTTGTCTGCCATCACTATGTATCCTTGTACTATTCAATGTGGAGATTTAGTCATCTGAAAATCTCAGTCTTTGTGGCCTCCAGATCTGTTTTTACCTAATTCCACACATTTCTAACCCCCCTCTCGGGGCGAACCTCGATCCGTTCGCCTGTACCCGACCTGACCTGTTGGTCGATGTGCTGCGCCGTGGCTGAAAATGGAGGCGGTGCAATGACAGTGATCCTCCAGTCAATCGCCGCTCCTCTACGAAGAAATTTTTGAAGACGTCCACCACGGCCTGTCGTCTTGTTCTTTGCCCTGCCTCTTATTAGATAAGCTGCGCGCATCTCCCAGAGCATGCATAGCAATAGAGAATAATAACCCCCGCGTTATTACAATAGCGTCCCGCCCACTTGTCCAGGATTGTGGTGGAGAAGCTTTCACATTTCACTTTGAACGCCTCGGGATGCTGAATACCTGACCCCATTCATTGTTGCATGCAATTTATCTAGTGCATCTCTCTGCACCTCCGCATCTTTCGTGCGGAGAAGTCTGTCAAATGCTCCTGTCAAATGTTTGCGCTTCTCGGGCGTAGACGTGCGTGCCAGGGCCAATTCTGCTGTTCGACGTCGAACCTCGACCCTTTTTGCGCTGTTCGGCGGTGAACTGCGCCACAACTGATCGTCGTTCGACGTCGAACTCATCTCTACCCCAGAAAAATGGTCCGCGTGCGGTGGAGCGCTCCCCAGCACGACGACGGAGTTAGCAGGAGAACACGGGCCTTTCACCACACAAGGGAGGACTTTGCGAGCTCTGTCAGCTTATTAGCGGTCGTACGGCCCAGAAGAATTTCAACGGCATCACGGCTTTCAGCTCCGTCTGCCCTTTTTGGACCGGGCCCGGAGCCTACATTCTTTCATCATGCTCCGCGGCCGGTGTACATTGGCCTCGGGCTTGGCCTCGTCCCTGGATGAGGGCGAGCTGATCTTGGGTTTTCATAAGTTCATTTAAACCTCACGGCGGCCCCAGCTTCAATGCGGTTCAGGACTTGCAACGAGGATGACCAAGGCTCACACGAAGCCAATCCCCAACGATGCAGGTTACCCTCTGGTCCGTGGCTCGCGCCACCCTTCTCCTGTCTACCTTCCTCCACTCGGCCCATGGCCGGGCCATTGAGACTGCCCAAGGCCGGGCCGTTGAAACCGCCCGGGACCTGATCCCCGTCCCTGCCCAGGACCCCTTCTACGTGCCGCCCGCGGGCTTCGAGTCGGCCAGTCCCGGCGCCGTCCTCCGCTCCCGCAAGGTCGTCTCGTCCTTCTTCGGCCTCATCCCCAACCCCGTCGCCACCTATCAGATCCTGTACCGCACCACCGCTATCGACGGCTCCGCCATCGCCTCCGTCACCACCGTCTTCAAGCCCGCCCTCGCTAAGAAGGACCGCTTCGTTGTCTGGAACACCGCCTACGACAGCTCCGCTACGCAGTGCGACCCCAGCTACACGTACCGCCTTGGGTCCAACGTCCTGCCTTCCATCTTCACCACCAACGGCATCGAGCAGCTCATCATCCAGCTCTACGTCCTTAAGGGCTACATCGTCTCGTCGCCCGACTACGAGGGCCCGGACGCGGCCTTCACCGCAGGCCGGCTCTCCGGCATGGGCGTCCTCGACAGCATGCGCGCCGTGTCCAACTTTGGCGCCACCCTGGGCCTCTCCACCAAGACGCCGGCCATCGTCGGTGCCGGATACTCGGGCGGCGGCCTCGCGACCGCGTGGGCGGCGGCGCTGCATCCCGTCTACGCCCCCGAGCTGCCGGTCAAGGGCTGGTCCGCGGGCGGCATCCCGGCCAACCTGACGTACATCTTCGAGTATATCGACGGCAACCTCCTGAGCGGCTTCGAGGCGATCTCGCTCGCCGGTCTCCAGAAGCCGTCCGCCTACGGGGCGACCCTAAAGCCTTTACTGGACAGCATCGCCACGCCGGCGCTTCAAAAGGTGTTTGATTTCGCCAACACCCAGTGCATGGTGCCGAACCTCCTCAATTTCCCGTTCCAGTCTCTGTACGACACCAAGTACCAGAGCCTCGGCAAGAGCGTGCTCACGAACCCGACGCTGCTCTCCGTCCTGCAGGACAACACGCTGGGCGTCGACAAGGCGCAGAAGCCGGCCGCGCCTTTTCTCATGTTCCATGCCAAGCCCGACGAGCTCGTTCCATACGTCCCCGCGGCCAAAACCCGTGACACGTGGTGCGCGGATGGCGCCACCATCAAATTTGTCGAGTACGGAAATGGCGGCCATATCACGACCGCCGTGCTGGGTCTTCCGGATGCTCTCCAGTTTGCCGACGATGTGTTTGCTAACAAGATTGCTTCTGGGTGCACGAGCAAGACTGTTCTCGACGACACCCTCAACCCGCTTGCCTTTGGTATCTCATTGGAGCCTCTCGCCATTAATCTGATCAACTACTTGGCAGCCCTCGGCAAACAAGATGCGAATTGGCTGGCGGGTATCAAGAAGGGCGCAGCTACGCGATGAGACATGTGTCAACGAGCACCACAAGCACATCATAATTCAAATGAATAATCTTATTTTTTTTGCGCGGTTCTTCAGCTGCCTTTATCTCGCAAGTGCAGAACATTTGTGACTGTATGTCGTTGCTCCGTCGCTTCTCTGGGCGACGGCATTGGTATCCGAGACCGCTTGAGATGCATGTACTTGATGCATGGTAGTACGAAAAGTCCTCCGTAGCAAGAGATGGATAAAAACCCACCGCTTAGAGCCAAGGGGACGATGATTATTTTCATCCTGCATTGCCTGTACACCAACAGACGATCACTGCGCCCGCCTGTCGTCTCCACTCTGGAGGGCGCGCCCAAACGAGTGACTCGATTTGGAGCTGGAGCCCTCAGTTAGTTAAGAGCCAGGTGCCCTTGCGTCATCCCACCCCCAAAAGTAGACATCGTTCACAGGATAAGCATCCAGAATTGCGCTGTACCCAAGATTTCTGAGAAGATAATGCCTCTACAAATGCGAGTGGCCACCGAGGCCGACACAGACGCCATCGCACGTCTAGCCAGAGCTGCGTTTGACCCTGCCACTGATGCCATCGCTCGGAACCTCTTTCCGAAGAGGCTGCGGCCGGCGGTGCCTGCGCCTGAGGACCCTGCCATCGCGTGGCGGCGCACGCGCAAGGGAATCAAAATGCAGACGGAGCGCATCCTGCTAATGGTGGTGACGGACGACGCGCTCGACGGTCAGGTCGTTGGCTTCTCTATGTGGGAGGAGCCGCTGCCCGAGGGCCAGGCGGGCGAGTCTATGACTAAAAGCGTCGTGCCGTGCGAGACGCTGGATGAGGATGCGTTCCGGGAGTTGCGGCGGGCGAGCGAGGTGGCGACGATAGACTTTCTCGGCAAGGACGGCTCCAAGCACATGTGGTGTAAGTGCTCGACGAAGTGTCTGCTGCTGGTGAATGAGGCGGTGACTGACGAGGAGCAGATCTTGACTACCTGGGGGTCGACCCAGGACATCAACGCAGAGGAATCGGCAAGATGTTGCTTAATTGGGGCTTGGATAAGGCACAGAAGCAGAACAGGGACGTATATTTGATTGCAACGCCGGCTGGAATTCCGCTATACCAGGCAGCTGGATTTGAAGACCTGGGCTCGTTTATGTTGTTTGACACACCACATAACGGCATGATTAAGAGGCGGGCGGCACCATAAGTAGGCTGAGGCGGTTCATTAGATGGCAACATACACATGCGGTAGAGTTCCACGTATAGGTAGATCTAGAGATATGGCTAGCTTGTAATAAGCATTTCGCGTTGTCCTATTGCTGTGCGACTGAGTGAATCGTATACTGATTTGGTTGGTAGCTGTTCCAAGAGGGGTTGAGGGCGCCTCTTGTGCCTCGAGCAATCTCGGGTTAGAGCTAGTGAGGCAAGGCAATAAGCTTGAGGAAAACGTAAACGAATCACCAACAGAGCTAGACCCGTCTAAGTGCCCATGTAGCCGAAGAAGGGACGGAACAGGTACGGACCTTGAGCAGTCGGTTTCGGACAGAAAACAAAGCCCAAAGATGTGGTGATGTCATGATCAACCGAAGTTGATGAGTGCTGGCTGCTTCTGCATGAACAAGGTTTGGAGCCTTTCCACGCCAAGCCTGACGCGAAGGATGCAAGATCCTGGCGGCCTATCAGTTCCGAGGTCGTGGACTAGCATCGTTAGGTCGGACGCTGGCGATCAAAGCAACAATTGTGGCCCACAGTCCACACGGAGACAACTCTTTCATCACTAACAGATGTGCAGCCGATACGTTGTTGTCCTGTGCGTGGTTGCAGGGACGGATCGACAGCCACCAAAGACTTTACTCTCCACTCTGACGAATCTCGCGACCCCATCTTTTTCACCTTGGTTCTCTGGTGCGAGATTGATGACTCGAGGTATGGTGGGAGCGCAGCCATGACGACGACAGGCTTTTACTAGCCTTGGAATGGGAGCATGTAGCTCACAGGCGCATGTCAAAGTGTTTGGAGGATTAGTTCATAAATGAAGACGGAGACGATGGTGTATGGTTGTCTGGCAATGGTTAGCTGTGGTGCAGCACCGAGAAAGTGATATCCGTATCAAGGAAGTATCACGAGGATCAGAGGGGTGGTTAGCGGGTTCGAAAATATTGGCTGCGATTGAGTGCGTTCGGAACAGGGGACGTCGTCTGGAGCCAATTTGGTAGCCACAGCGCCCAGCCAGTCGGGTCTGGCGAGCCGAGGGTTGATGGATGGTGCTGCAGGATGGTGGCGTCGAGGCGTTGAAGAAGAGGGTGGGCTGGACGAGAAGAAGGGAGGATGGCAAAAATGAGACTGCATGAATGGTAACTACTAAGTTGAGCTCAGATGCTGGAGTTCAACGGGATGAGAATGAAAGCCAAGCAAACGGGCTGGCGGCTGGGAGTTGTTGCCAGCTGGCAGTACTTTGCAATAATGTTTGGCCAGGCATTGAAAGTGCCAGGTGCCAGGTGCCAGGTGGAGGCTTGCCAGCTGTATTGATGTGGCAGTGTGAAAGTGGCGCTGCAACACCAGCCCAGCTGGTCAGGGATATGGGCAAAGGCCAGGCGACGAGTCAAGACTCAGGAGGGAGGCATCCGCAGTCAAGAATATTGGGAGTGCTACCATATCTATCAGGTAATGCAATGGTTCTATGGTGATGGCAGCTATAATAGCAATAATAAAGAATTGTGATGGCGTGTATATGGATTTTTATTTATATTTGTTTATATTTATTTTATACATGGAACGAGGCCAGCACAAACGCACGCATTACGATCAACTGGCCTCTGAGGCCATTCTGCTCCGAGGTGGGGCGTTTTGCTCTCGCAGTTCGTCCCGAAAATACAGGGGGTGACGGAGGCAGGGGGGCCATCACCACCCCGGCGCTGGTTCCTCGGACACAGAGAGGCTTTGCTAGCGGCCGAAACGAGGGAGCATAGGGGAAATTTTTTAAAATTGCACGTGGAGACGAGAGGTAAGAGCGCAGACAGGAAGTCTAGAGCAGACAAAAAGAGAAGGGAAGGAGAATATGCTCCAGTAAGGAGAATTCTGATAGTGATGGTGACGCTGCTTGGGATGCCAAGTTTTGCAACATGCAGCATCGTAGTAAGAGGCCATGACGCAGTTGACGCAAAGTTGTTGTTGCAGCTGGGTTCGATGTTGCTAGGAAAGGCATGCCGCGCTGGCGTGGCTGGAATGCCGGTGGATCTTGGTTGCTGAATTGGCGGCGGACACTGTGCCGGCCTGACAATCCGGGCGATGGACACGCGGGCGAGACAAGCAATGCAGACCGCAAGTTTGTACGTAGTAATTGTTTTCCTTCTACACTCTGCCTCGTTTTGGAGGGTAGTATTCTTGACTCGATTTTTCCGCAAGGAAACGCAGTCCCCCTGGTCATACATACGCCAGGTCGCACTGTACATCGAGGACCCTTGCGCTGTGCCAATATCTCGCTACTGCAAGCCTCCTGTGCGTTCCAGCGTGTCAGGCCTCTGGCTCACTCACATGGGAAACAAGACAAGCGGCAGGGCAGCAGCAACAGAGAATATGAGATGCAGAGCTCAGCTCCTCTTGTCTGCCGGTCCCCACTTTGACCCACCTCCAGATCGGCATCCACCTCAATATCCAACTACAGGCCCACCAAGTCGAGCCCTCCTTATGAGTATTACTGGTATCTCGGCCGCTACCAGCCGCTACTTGTTGTCCACGACTTGGTTGCCTAAGCACATTGACTGTCCTCCACTGGAGCGCTAACAGTAGCGTCAAAGCTGCACCCCAGCCCAAGACAATGACTTATTACGTCTTTGACCCAGTCCTGACCCAATGTACCTCTTGCTAGTACGCCGACGCGTATGGATGGACAGCCCACATATTGATAGCTGCTCAAGCTTGCATGATGGGCCCAGCTTCCTTGTTAATTTCCCTTGCGCCTGATCGCTTCCCCCATGTGCCTCCAAAACGATCGATTCTTTTTAATGCTGCCAGCGCCAGCTTCAGCTTCTCGTGTCTCATAATTCGTTTTTGTCCTCCCAATCGCCTAGCCCGTGGACACAACTGTCTCGTCCTGCTGCTGTTTGCAGTAACCACAAGCGCACCTGTGTAAACAAAGCGTCCCATCGCTGGCAACAACAAGGCCACACACACACCTCTTGGAGATTTGCTAGCTGCAAACTCAAATCTCCCCCCATACGCGCTGCTCGTGTCTCGCGTAGATACTACGACGACTAGTACGGGTATTAACAGAGACAAAACCCCTCCGGCTCGCCCACACGGACAGCCGTTTGGCTTTCCCTTTTAACCTTTCTACGCCAATCGCGACAGCTCAGCTACCCAGCTATCGTCCATCGTAGGCCCTCGCTACTCGAAGCCAAATCCGAGCCACTTTCAACCGCCGTCTAGTCGCTGCACGAAGCAGTCGACAATTCATCAGCTATGGGCGCCTTCATTAGCTGGATTCAGAAGGCTCTCGCCAGTGATCCCAACCAGGGATCCAGCCAGTCAACTTCGTCGTCTTCGCTTTCGGGTGCGTCATCTCTCTGCCTCGCCGCCAGCGGCTGCACTACACTCTTCCTACTGACAATTCTCTCCTAGGCATGATTTCGACGCTAGTGCCTGTGCTACTGCTTTCTGCAGTCTACTTTATCATCTGGCTCATCGCCAGACGTTCGCAGACGCGCTTTTACGAACCGAGAGCATATCTCGGTTCACTACGGCCGTAGTAAGTACAAACAACGGCGGAACATCATGCACTCACGACCGAATCACGCGGCTAATTTCACACCTCCAGCGAACGGTCGCCTGCCCTCCCCAATGGCTGGTTCAATTGGATCGGTCCTTTCTGGAGACTTCCCGACGAGACAGCTCTGCGCCACCAGAGCCTCGATGCCTATCTCTTCATCCGCTACCTCAAAGTTTGCGCCACCATCGCCTTCGTCAGCCTGTGCATCACTTGGCCGATCCTGTTCCCCGTCAACGCGACCGGTGGCGGCGGCCAGTCCGAGCTCGATATTCTCTCCTTCAGCAATGTTGACTCCACGACCCACAAGAACTACTACTACGCTCACTGCTTTGTCGGCTGGGTCGTCTATGGCTTCATCATGTATGTGATTACGCGCGAGCTCATCTACTACATCAACATCCGCAACGCCTTTTTCAACCACCCCAACTATGCTCGCCGCATTTCCGCTCGCACTGTTCTCTTCACCAATGTCCCCAAGGAATACCTCGACGAGACACGTCTGGAGGCCATGTACCCTGGCGCCATCCATAACCTCTGGATCGCTGGCGATGTTAAGGAGCTCGAGGAGGAAGTCAACAAGCGAGACGAGACCGCTCTCAAGCTCGAAAAGGGCGAGGTTGCCCTCATCAAGGCCGTCAATAAGGCTCGCGCCAAGGAACTGAAGAAGAAGGGCGGCAACACCGAGGAGCAGGCCGCAGTCACCCGCGACGCCGAGACTGGTAACATTGCCTCCCGCTGGGTTCCCGACAAGAAGCGCCCCTCTCACCGTCTTGGCTTCCTCGGCCTCATTGGCAAGAAGGTCGACACCATCGAGTGGGGCCGTTCCGAGCTGAAGGAGAGCATCCCCAAGGTCCAGGCCGCCCAAGACCAGTACCTCGCCGGAAACTACACCAAGGTCCCCGCCGTCTTCATCGAGTTCAACACCCAGCGCCAGGCTCAGGATGCCTACCAGAGCGTCAGCCACCACACTGCCCTTCACATGGAGCCCAAGGCGATTGGCGTTCAGCCCCAGGATGTCATCTGGAAGTCTCTCGGTCTACCCTGGTGGCAACTCGTCATTCGTCGCTATGCCGTCTACGCTGCCGTCACTGCTCTCATTATCTTTTGGGCTATTCCTGTTGCCATTATCGGTGTCATCTCGTCCGTCGACACTATCAAGTCTCTTCCTGGCCTGCACTGGATCGGTGACATCCCCCCGGTTATCCTCGGTGTCGTCTCCAACCTCCTGCCCTCGGTCGCTCTCGCTATCCTCATGTCTCTCGTGCCCGTTTTCATGCGTGGATTCTCTCACCTGGCTGGCGCGAAGACTAACACGGAGGCTGAGCTCTTCACCCAGCAGTCGTACTTTATCTTCCAGGTCATTCAGGTTTTCCTTGTCCGCACCATGACCAATGCCTTTGCCGACTCCATCGTCCAGATTGCCAAGGACACGTCCCAGATCCTTCCTGCCCTCGCCACGAACATTCCCAAGTCTTCCAACTTTTACATTTCGTATTTCATCGTCCAAGGCCTGACTATTGCCATCGGCACCCTCACCCAGGTTGTCGGACTGTTTATCTTCAAGCTTCTCTACAAGTACCTCTCTGGCACCCCGCGTGCCCTCTTCCAGAAGTGGACCAGTCTTGCCGGCGTTCTCTGGGGCAGCATCCTTCCCGTCTACACTAACATTGTCGTGATTGGCATTACCTACTCGGTTATTGCCCCTCTGATGCTGTTCTGGTCCAGCCTCGGTCTTTTCCTCTTCTACCTTGCCTACCGCTACAACCTGATCTTTGTCAGCGAGACCACTGTAGACACCAAGGGTCTCATCTACCCCCGTGCCCTCAAGCAGCTCTTTGTCGGCGTGTACCTGGGCGAGGTTTGCATCTTTGCCCTCTTCGTTCTCGCTAAGACCGCTGGTCCTGCCGTCCTGATGGGCATCTTCGTTTTCTTTACTATCCTGTACAACATTACGCTCCTCAAAACCTTTGGCCCTCTGTTGCATGGTATTCCCACCAGCCTGGAGGCCGAGCATCACCTCAGCGCCGGCCACCTCGGCACTGCTGGCACGGACGCCGCCATTGACGCCAAGAAGACCGAGGCGGCCGAAAACGGTGCCAATCGTGCTTCCGCCAACAACGGTACCAACGGTGCCCACGCCAACGGCAGCTCTGCCGCCGCGCATCCTGCCGCCGCCACCGCCAAGCCCAAGGGCAACATCTTCCAGCGCTTCTTCAAGCCTTGGATCTACTCCGACTACCACGTGCTCCAGAAGCTTATCCCCGCGAATGACTACGACGTGAACGAGGAGCTCTCCCCCGAGGCGGCCGCGCAGGCGTACCTGCCCCCGGCCGCCTACAAGCAGGTCCCCAGCCTCTGGATTCCCGAGGATATCGCTGGTGTGTCCAAGCAGGAGGTTGCCGAGACCTCCAAGGTCATCCCCATCTCCGACCACGGCTGCACCCTCGACGAAAAGGGCAAGATGCACTGGGACGAGGAGAACGCGCGTCCTCCCATTTACTCGGAGAAGCCCGAGTATTAAGGGATGAGTTGACGGACGTGTGTGTAATGTTTTTTTGATACCCGTGTGCTACCAGGCGCATCCTTAGCCCCTAGCTTGTCTGCCGAGGCTGTACGGTGCGTAAACGAATTGCCTGTACATTTTTGTTTGCAATGGAGCCCATAACGACAAAAAGGATTTTGCTGGATATTTGATTCGTGTCTCATGCTTTGATGCTTATGGGGAAGAAAGATCAATGTTTTGAAAGACTGGGTAACGCGAGCTTTGCTTATTGTATCTCGAAATATTGGTAGTTATTAAAGACATAATGTAATGACTGTTATCATCCTTCATTTGCAAAGTGTCATCTGGGTTTCAGCCAGTCAAACATTCGCTCAAGACAGTACACGTTTATTCTTGTAGAATAGGGAACATTTGAACTCGGATTGATCCTTGATAACATAATTGCTTTCACCAACATCTCAGTTGCTTTGTACCAGCAAGCTCCTTTACCCACCCCATACTCATGCAGCATTTGAATAGCGCCGTACTGTTTTCCCCAACATTCTGCCATAAGCGGATAAGATCAGGCTGGAAAGGGGACAAGATCGGATGCGATCCGAGCCCGACTGTAGCGGTCCAAGATCGCACAAAGGCAGCCAACCGGGCCTTTTTTTTTTTTCCAATCTCACGCTGCATAACAGCTCTGCCTCAGGAACCCCCCATTCGCGGATCCGCACCATTGCCAGTAAAACTCTGTCGATCCATGCATACAGACATTGCCACGGGGACTTGCATATTGTGTGGTCTGATTTAACGAAAAGGTACGTCTTATCTGGGGCTCGGAGATTCGCCTCCTGTGGTTGTGATGCGCAACCCCGGCAATGTTCCCGGCTACATAACATAGCAGATGCGTTGCCTGGAGGGACGACACGAGCCAATCTGCTTCGCGCAAATTCGAAATACAATCAGAATTTCTCTACAGCATGCCAAATATACAAAAAGCTCCGGACTCTTGACGAATACTTTCTCGCCACGCAGGCCTTGCCACACGCAGCGCAGTTGGGCGACCAAGAACCAGCTCGCTCACCTTTCCCACCCAATCAAAGGATCAGCGAACTGGCATTGGCGGTTTTTTTTCGTCTTTCTGGAGATTAAATTTCTTACATGCAGATACACTGCATGCCTTTCCTGCATGCTTCCGTTGCCTTTTCTTCGGTTTTTGCCTTTGGAGGCAAGGGTTTGGGTAGAGGTGACACTGGGCGCCGACAGCTGCTGGGACGACCCGGACATGTATCTGGGACTTTGCCTTCTGGAACAACGTTGTTCTCGAATCCGGTAATACGAGAACAGAGTAAGCCGGTAGAGCACGGATTGCCGCTGCGGTCTTCCCGGAGTCTAGATGACGGGAAGAGGTTGGACGAGCCTCACGCTGGACGCAAAGTCCGGAGCGCGCCGTTGTAAGAAGGCAACCGGAGAGTCAGCGCTCACTATAAATGAGTTCGCTATCCTCCTTACAAGTTGAAGTATACACGCAAGATTAAGGAAATCGGCCGAATCTTTTGACTGTGGCCTCTACCGCTCTTTTCCGGGGTACCATCTCATTCATCTAATGTGCGTCTTAGCATCGGGAACCGACATATCTCTATCCCACCGTTTTTTTCTAACATCAGGCCAGGCCCAAGCGAGTCCAAGGCAGGATGCCTGGAAGCTCGGAATACTCCGAACTCTTTACCTCCCTTAAAGATCTCCTAAGCAAGGATGACGGGAAGAACATCATCATCATCGCCGTCGGCAGCGGTCGGTGCGTCGAAGAGCTAGAGCGCACCTGCGCGGAGCTCTTCAAAGAGTCCTGGCACCGAAAGCTCCGGTTTTGGAAGGGTACGCCGTCTCTAGTTTTCTCCCCCCCTCTCTCTTTCCGATCCGCTGACCTTTCAACAACGAGCAGGTCGTCCGCGGCCGCCGGTATACTTTTGCACCCCCCGAAACCTCCCCTCCGCGCTGCACTCTGCCGAGTCCCTCTGCCGCGAGCGCCGCCGCCACCGCGAGCGCAGCGTCGCCGTCGTCGCCAGCCGCGCCGTCCGCTCGCTGGACCTGCGCGTCGGGCAGCAAGTCCGCTCCCTCGCCGTCCTCGGCGCCAAGCCGGCGCAGACCACCGCCGCACCACCGCCGTCCCCCACACTTGGCAGCCGCCATCCCGCTTCGCGCAACTTGACGCTCCGCGAGTCGTCGAGCTTCTGCAACGTGCCGCTCGCCGAGTGGCGTCGCCGCCAGCCCTCCGGATACAGCCTTCTCACCGGCCCGGGCGTGCTTGTCGAGGCCGGCACGGCCGCGGCCAAGCGCTGGTCCTCCACGCCGTCGTCGTCGGTGGCGTCGCCGCTGGCGTATGGAGAGGAGGAGACGGGGGAGGAGAGGAGGCGCGGCGCGATCAGGAAGCACCTGGAGGCGATGGAGCGACGAGCG
Organism: Cordyceps fumosorosea ARSEF 2679; assembly: GCF_001636725.1. Taxonomy (NCBI): domain Eukaryota; kingdom Fungi; phylum Ascomycota; class Sordariomycetes; order Hypocreales; family Cordycipitaceae; genus Cordyceps; species Cordyceps fumosorosea. The sequence goes on along the minus strand of NW_017387318.1, from coordinate 531,502 downwards.
GCGAGCGGCAGGGGGCCGCGAGGGTGGAGGGCTCCCGCGGCGGCGATCCTGGGCGTGCTCGCGGGGGGCGCTGCCAAGGGCGCAGTAGTAGCAGCAGCAACCGATGCTGATGGGCTCACGTTCCGCGACGACGACAAGGAGGAGGGGGGTGCGATGGCGCCCGGCGGCGTCGGCATGAAGGAGACGCTGGTGGCGGCCGGGTTCGGGCTCGCGGCGGGGACGACGGCGGCGGCGCTGCTCGTGTATGTCGTCCCGTGGGAGGCCTTCTTCGGACACCTCCGCGGGCTGCTAGCTAGCTGGTGGGCGTGGATCTGCGACCTGTTCTCGCGCCTGCAGGACGCGGTGCGGTCGTTTCGGGCGCGGGTGGAGGAGGTGCGCCGGGGAGGCCGGAAGGTGGTGAGGATGAAACGAGGAGGTGCTCGGTCTTCTGGCTCACGGTAGCTGGTATTCTTCGGGTACGATCTGGAGGATCTTGTTGGATGGTCATGCTGTGCTGAACGAATAGATTGATAATGTTGTTATTTACTGACTGGTTTTAACTGATGGGAACTAACCAAGTGGCTTTTAAGTGATTGGAATTGCACCAAGTATACTAAACAAGAGCTACATAGAACTCTGAGAATGTACACAAAACGACACCACCACGCTCAAAGCTTCCCAAGCGCCTGCCGCAGCGCCGCAAAGTTCATCGAACCCAGCCCCGTCGCCGCGTCCCAGCCCTCCGTGGCCGGGAAGCCCGCCTCGCCGCATCCCTTGCTGCTTCCTCCGACCACGTCCCGCAGGGCCGCGCGCACCTCCTTGTTCCCGTACAGCGCCGGGTTCACGAATCCCAGCGGGCCTTTGCCCAGCGTCTGTCTGTAGTCATTGACCAGCGCCAGCAGCGAAGCCCACGCCGGCGTCGACGCCGACGTCCCGTACGCCTGGATCTTCTCCCCGTTCTGCACAATGTCCCAGTTGACGCCGACGAGGCTCACATCCGGGATACCCCGGCCGCCTTCACTAAACTTGTCGTCATACTCCGCCGGCAGGCTCTCAGCATACCCCGCCGCGTCGGCTTTTTGGTAGTCTGGCGCGGACCAGTACCGCGAGAAGCCGCCGCCGGTGGCGCCGTTCAAGGGGAACGCGGCGGCCGCCTCGCCGCCGGAGGAGGTGAACTGGGTGGACCCGACGGCGGTGACGTACGGGCAGGAGGCGGGAAAGGTTGGCACGTAGCCGTCGGGGCACGAGTCCTGGGGGAAGAGCCCGGAGACGCCAAAGTCGCCGGAGCAGAAGAGCACGGTGACGCCGCGCGCGCCGGCCTTCATGAACTCGCCACAAATACGGTCCTTGTAGCTGGAAGGGAACCCGGGCTCGTTGCCGAGGTACGAGCTGGAGATGACCGGTGGCGGGTCGGCCGCCGCGTTGATCCACTGGCCCAGGCTGACCAGTTGGTCGCCAAAGTACTGGTTCGGCTGCGCCTGGTTGTTCGGCCCGACCATCAGGTACGTCACCGCCGACGGGTACCCGACCGACAGCGCAATCTGCGTGTCCAGGTTGCCCTCGAGCGTGGCGTTGCGCTCGTTGTTCGGGCGGGCGTTGTCGCCGACGGTGACATCCGTAAAGTCGTTGCCGCGGCCTTTGGGGAAGAAGCGCTTCAGGAACTCGGCGGCGTCGGCGTGGCTGGCGGAAAAGTCGAGGAAGCCGGTGACGGCGAGGCTCTGGGTGCCGTTGCCGGCGTAGTCGACGTTGTAGTAGTTGTTGATGCAGTCGGGGGTCACGTCGTCGGGGCAGGCGTTGCCGACGGCACGGTTGGACAGCGGCGCGGAGGCGATGACGCCTTCCTTGGGGCCAAACTCGCTGTGGAAGACGGTGGTCGGCTGGATGGTGTCGATGTGGTCGTGAAGCATCTGAGGCACCGAGTATTCGAGCGCGCGCGCGGCGACAACCGTGCCGGCCTCGCTGCCGCTGCCGCTGCCGCTGCCGCTGCCGCTGCCGCCGTGGAACAGGCTGTACTTGGTCTGCAGCAGCGACTCGGCCTTGCTGACGGGCACATCGAACGAGATCCAGTCCGGGGAGGACTGCCGGACCGCGTCGCCGGTGATGCCGTGCGCCGCCAGCCACAGCTTCACCAGGCTCGTGGTGAGGGTCGAGGGCGCGGTGTGCTTCTGGACTTCCTCCTTGGACAGCCACTTGCCGTAGTTGGGGCTGCTGGGGTTGGAGATGTCGAGTAGCTTCTTCTCCAGGCCGGCCATGTCATTCTGCTTGAGACCAATCTGCATGTTGAGAACGGCCTCGGCGGGAGCGTCGCCCTGGGCGACCCAGCCGGAGGCAGGGGCGGTCAGCTTCTCAAATATGGACAGTGGCCCAAGATCCTGGAGAGGGGAGGCATGGGCGATGGCGAGGAGCGCGGCAAGGAGCGCGGCTGGCTTGAAGCCAACCATGATGGCTAAAGTGGTGGTGTCCACTGTCGGGCAACCTATAGACAGCTTGAAGATGATCTACGCCTCGTCTTCATGCACGAGGATCTTCACCCCTATTGATATATGAACTTTTAGCTACCAACACATGTAAATTCTCGCGTCGTCGATTCACGTCTATAATCATTCCAGCGCTCTTCCGCGCTCCAGGGTAAAGTGAGACCCCGGATCTCACCATCGGACCTAATGTGAGACCTTCTTCCTATTAGGTCCGATGAGACCTTCCTAGATGGGATAGATTTACCCGGGCCCCAGTTCCATCTCGACTCACTACTGGTAAGATACATACCTGGACGGGGTTAATGGGCTGTTAGCGAGGTAAAATGCTCTCCGCTGAGTGAGCAGTTGTCTTGTTGCTTATCGCACCGCAGCACCCGCCGTCGAGGGGAACCTGCCATGGAATGCACCCAGAATGATCGAGACCCTGGAGAAACCCTGCCCGCTCAGATACCCATGTTGTCGAGATGCAAGCCAAAGATTACATGCTGGAAATTCCAGAGAATGAACAAGTTGCGGTGCTGTATGTCTTTCAAGAGCACATACCTGCATAGGTCTCAAACCACCTCCTTGTTGGTCCCAGCCAGCAGAATCGCACAGGCTTCACCAACGCCGGCTTATCATGGACAGACTTGTTCCCTCATCCCCACAGTTGTGTACCTGATGTACCTGTACCTGGCTTGTTGGATACAGTACGACGGAGATAAAATTGGTAGAGACTAGAGTTGGCTAGAGTCATGGACCGACTGATGGACCTGCACGATTTGCTAGTAGCGCCCATCTAGCAATTGCACTAGACAAACTCTCCTTCCCTTTCTGCTAGTAGGTGGTAAGGCGATTTGTGAAATTGGTCATGCGATTTGATACCCAGTCATTTGAGCCCAGCGGGATGGGTGAAAACTCCGACTTGCTCTGGTAAAGCAACCCCTGAGCGCATCTCGCACTACCTCCCTAGAAGCCGCAAAGGCGGCTATTCCGGACGCACCGTTATAGCAGCATTCTATGATGGTGATTGGAGTCACGAAGTCCTCCCTTCAAAGTAGGTCACAGTACTGCAGCGACTCCAGATCAGCCAAGAACGCCACCAAGATCCAAGCCCCCCCGGGAGGCTTTGAGATTCGGTCAAGACGGCGGAGTAGAAGAGTAAGCTGGCAGTGGGGCCAATTGCCGATGACGCAGCAAAAGAAGGCTATCTTGGCAAGATTCGGCGTACTTTGTTCATCGTGGGGTGCGGTAGATGCATTCAAGCCATGGCAGGATGCTGAATACATGGTACGCCCTCTTGTAGTTATCAATCAACTACCGAACAGCCAAACAACCATGCCAGATAAGAACCAGCCAATCGAAGAGTTTACCAGTTAAAACTTTCATCTCGCAGTTTGTAATTATATATTTACAACCAATTAATGTATCTTACTATATAATCAGCGCCAACTCAACTCGCGACCAAGAAGTATGCTAACGTTTCCCTAATACCCAGAATTACCTTCCCGAATGGTGCATCAGCCCAGGTCAAAATTTCCGACCTGTACTCAACACTAGTATTGAACTCTGGTGTCACGAGTTATCTCGAATCATTGTTCGACAGCATTGCACAGTTTGAATCGTCAGATCGCCTCGTGGTGAGACCGCGCATGAACCCTAACACACTAGGCCAGCTGGCAAGACCCCGTCGGATGCGTTTACGAAATGATTTTTAAATTTATTACCATCAAGTATGTACAATTTTTCAAAATTCTTCCATGTTGGCACCGCCTAGTCCTTAAATTCAACAGTTACTCGCTCCCGCTTCCTCTTCGTTTCCGTGGCTCAGGCTGAGACCACTCAGACCCGTCACCCTCCGATGCACGCTTCCCTGCTCTCCTCTTCCCAGCGCCGCTGCCGGACTCAGTCGCGTCAGCATGATCTCGGTGTCCCGCAGGTGACGCTTCTGATAGAGCAGTATTATGGTCCAAAGGTAGCATGACATCCACAACCCACGGCAGCTGAAGATCCCCACCCACCTCGCCCTTGATGGACGCATTCACAAACAGTGTCTTGCCAGCATCGCTCTCTTTGATGCTGCTCGCGGTGCAGTACCCCTGTGCCTCGTACCTTTCCCGTTTCTCCCTTTTGTCTTCTACCTCCTCTGGGCCGTCAAACTTGCTCTCCACAAGCGTGCTCAGCTGCTCGACGACCCGCGAGGCCGAGTTGTCAATGTCCGTGAGGAACGACGGGCTCTCGCTCAGCTTTCCCCTTCACGCGACCATCTTGGCGCCCCATCCCTCGTGGATGTGGCCGAAGCCGTGAATCTGCGGCCTCACCCTGGCCACGGCCGCGAAGAGAAACGGACACCCGGCCCGCTCCCGGCTATCAGTGCGGTCCAAGACGCCACGCGGCGGTCCGTGAGTGACGACGACGTCGGTCCCGTCCTCGATGGCGAAGTCGCGGCCCTGGCTCGGGTGGTACTGGAAGCCCCAGTCGCCCAGCGACGGCGTGTAGGGGCTGGCATAGACGCGCAGCCTACCGCCGTTTTGCAGCGTGAAGTCGTGCGTGCCCTCATTCAACAGGTGGATGCCATGCTTCTTATCATCGAGGAGCAGCTGACTGGCTTCCTCGAACTCGCCGTAAACCTTCTTGACCAGCTTCGGCTCGAGCGGTGGTTTTATCGCCTGCAACTTCTTCCTGAAGATTGGCGTGTCCAGAGTGAAGTCGTGGTTCCCAGCGATGACTAGCTTCAGCGGCGCGTTTATTCTGCGCAGCAGCACGATCGTGGTCCGGAATTCTTCCAACTTGGACTCTTCCGTCAAGTCTCCGGCGTGGATGCACACGTCAACGTGTTTCGGAGGGATTCTTCCCTCGAGCGCCATACCGTGTGTGTCTGACAGCATCATGATGGATGTCTTGACGGATTTGCAAGGTGTCATCGCACCAGTTTGGGCAGACATCTCGCTCCGAGGGCAATCTTCTTTTGCAGATGATCAGTTCCTGAGAGAGGCGGAAGACCGCCTTTAAATTCTTGGAACTGCGCGACGTAGCGCGTCATTGAGTTTGCATTCACACTTACGGCCCCGGTCGGCCAGTTAGTAAAATGGTGAGGAAGAGATGAACCATAACCCTACTTTTTCTAGAAGAAGATACTTATGTTTGGGTTTTGTAGGGCTGAACTAGAGATGGCATAACTCAGCTTTGGGGCATAAACATCTACTCAGGTGACATGTTCTGTATTTTCTGACGCTTCTGAGAAACAAGACTCGATACTAAATTTTTCTTCGCCGTCTTATCGGCAAGAGATAAATCCTTCCGTCTCACACAGTAGTACAGTAGGGCCCTTTCCAGTTGCGAGAACGACGTCATCTCCATCAAGAATAAAAGTATCGTATTATCGTTGCAGGTGCATTCCACCAATGAAACAGTATGTATATAACTGTATATAAGACAGACAGGAGAGATGAAGGAGATGGAGTAGACGAGATAAATAAAAGATTTGTCTCTTATTTGTTGCAGGCTGGGTTCTCCCCGCTGGCGCAGCTGGCCAGTCCCTTGCCGATGCCGTTCATCATGTTGCTGGCGCCCTTTGCCAGGTGACCAGCCGCGTTGGCCGCGCCCTGAACATCGTCGCCGACCTGCTGCGCCATGTCTTTGACGCCGTCCGTCACCTGCTGCGCGGCTCCCTGCACTTCCTGGCCGACCCGTTGCGCGGCGCCCTGCACCTCCTGGCCGGCCTTTTGCACCATGACCTGCGCGTCGCCGACGGCCTTGTCGGCGCCCTTGCCGGCCTGCACCACGGCGTTGGAGAGCATCTCGCCGCCGTGCTCGAGCATGTTGCCGGCGTTGTTGGCCATGGTCTGGATCCCGTCGCCGAGTCGCTGGGTGCCGTCGCTGATGGCACCGCGGGCGTTGACGGCCTCGACGGGAGCGCCGGAGACGCCGCCGGAGACGGCGAGGAGGAGGGTTGCGAGAGAAGTAGTGAATCTCATGTTGAATATTAAAATGCAAGTTCTTAAAGAAAGAATTGAAATGAATGGGGTGTATGTAAAGGAATGACAGGCAATTAAATTCCAGAAAGGACGGCGGATCGTGCATAGGGCTCGGGGTTTTATGTACTTGACGCGGCCCATGCTACAAAATTACAACAACTCCCCCATACGACTGCAACGCATAGAGTAGCATCTACACGGACTTTTCGGTGGTGCTTGAGCCGCCTCGGGATTAATGGATCCATCTGGATATGAGATGGATGAGGCTCAGGCGATAAGAGAAGGGAGGCCAGTTTCAAGTTCCGGTAATAAGGTTCAGGTACGGACGGCCGCGCTCAGTCTCACGACGGACCACAATGTTACAACCTGGAGTCACATCTGAGCGGACCTCATCTATTTATTATCTGCTCGGTCGCCAGACTAGGACTGATTGTGGTAAGAGTCTGCGAGCTCGCTTGCCGGCGACTGGTGGCCGCCCGCATTCATACCGCCCCGTCAGACAAAGCAAAGGGTCATTTATTGCCTTTTTTTTCTCTGCGGCTTTGTTTGGAGGGAACTTCGGCGTCGAAATGCTCCATATCACGGCTGCCAAGAGGCTGTGCCGAGAACAATGGAGTCAGTGCGCGGGGGGGAGAGGACTGCGCCAGAAGCATGAAAATGATATTGCGACGTGGTTCTGAGAGAATCAGGTCATAATTTTATAAGATATATAAGATTAAGCATTAGCCTCGGCTTGATGTTTCGAGAGTTGTTGGCGAACTTCTAGAATTGAGCGGTGGTGAAAGAGTTTGTCCGAGAGTTACTGATTAATAATTGCCAAGCCCCAGCTGCAAACTTGCCAGCTCACCCTCGGCTTTGGTCACCGTTATGATTCCCTCGTTTACTATAATTAGATACTTTCAGTCTGCTCAAGTTCTATGTGTGGGAAGATTTCACAGCCTGTCGCTGTTGGCGCCTGGAGAGCGGCTACCAAGCCAATGCAATTACTACTACGTACTAGCAATCACTCCCAAGTACTTAGTAGTAATTAGTGGAAAATCTGCAAGGCTAATATTGAACCATTTTGGTTTTTATCTACTTGCTGTAGCAGGTTATTATACCGCTTCCTGTCTCAAACGTATGGCGACAGTGGCCACAGCAACGTGGCTATCACGGTGTCAGGATGCCACGCCACAGTTCTTCATCGGAAAAATCCTTGACTAGGTAATACCAGAATCTCGGATTTCCCAACTAGCTCGAAGATCACGCCCCCTGGTAGTGTCTTGCAGAATTACGAGCAAGGTTCATAGTGCTCTGGAATTGTTTGCGAGTTGATCCCAGTGACCCTAGTGGGACCCCTGCCAGCATCTTGCTTGGTGGAGATGATTCCCTGCCTTGTTCATCAGCGGGCCGTAACTTTCCATTCCCAACACATCATCTCTGGCGTCCGTACCAGTTGTTCGTATCAGTACGCATCCGCCACGCACCAACGCTTCTTCTATCTTCCAGTAACCGGCTTATTATGGGACAATTATAATCGGTCCGATGACAACCCTTTCAACATGATGCGCATCAAACGCGCCTGCCGACCGGTCCTGACGCCAACAGCAACGCCCACGGCGACCCAGGCCAGGCATCTCCATCTGGCTCCTCCGTTTCTCCTTGACAGCTACGTGCCTCGCTATCAAATGCTAGGGTCCCGCGAGGCCGCACAAAAGCGATCGAGGGCCTATGCCCACCTACGCAAATGCAACCTCTGTCCCCGTTTGTGTGGCGTCAACCGCTACGAGACGACAGGCATGTGCCTCATCGGAGACAAGGCTAAGGTCAATGTCATAGCTCCTCACTTCGGCGAGGGCCCCCCCTTGCTACACCCGGTCACACAAAACCTGCTCACACCGATGAAAATTCTTGGCAGAGCCTTGCATACAGGGACACAATGGCAGCGGCGCCGTCTTCATGAGCGGCTGCAATCTCCGCTGCGTGTTTTGCCAGAACCACGACATTGCCCACCAGCGCAACGGCATGGACCTGACGCCGGAAGAGCTCGCCGAGTGGTACCTGAAGCTCCAAACGGTTGGCGGCGTGCATAACATCAACATCGTCACCCCTGAACACGTCGCACCGCAGGTGGCCCTCAGCATCCTCCACGCGCGCGAGCTCGGGCTCCACGTCCCCATCGTCTACAACACCTCGAGCTTCGATTCGCTCGCCTCGCTCGAGCTGATGGACGGCCTGGTGGACATTTACCTGGCCGACTTCAAGGTGTGGGAACCGAGTTCGTCGCGGCGCCTGCTCAAAGCGGACGACTACGCCGCCACCGCCCGCGAGAGCGTCAGGGCCATGCACGCGCAGGTGGGCGACCTGTGCTTCACACCCGACGGAATCGCCAAGCGGGGCCTCCTAGTCCGGCATCTGGTCATGCCCGGCAGCGAGCGCGAAGGCGCCGCCATCATGCGCTTCCTGGCCCAGGACGTCTCCAAGGACTGCTTCGTCAACATTATGGAGCAGTACACGCCGCGTGCACACGTTGGCAAGGCGAGGCGTGGTGCTGCTGCCAGGGCTGGTGGTGGCGGCGAGGCGCGGTACCAGGAAATCAATAGACCGGTCAATGACGACGAGGTAGCTTCAGTGCGCCAGGCCGCCGAGGCGGCGGGGTTGTGGCGCTTCAATGAGCCGCCCAAGCATGAGGGCTTTGCCATCTGAAAAGGGTGACTTACAAGGACGACTCTCACGCCGGAGCCGAACGTGTGTCTCGGACGGGTCAATCCTTGCGCTGGGCATGCATCCTCTTTAACACAGCAAACGGATCTTATGAGATGCAAATAAAGCGCAATGCTAAAAACCGCTCAAAGCCGTCTCAGCCCTTGCTGAACCACAAAGGATCAGCCAGATGTTAACCAACAGCGGCAGCAGACAAGATACAACTAATCTTGGTGGGGCTTCGACAGCGGCTCCCCCGCAGCCTTGCAGAGGTTCCGGATCAGTTGCGCCCGCTACAGCGCCCACGCAAACAATCCAGAAATGAGAAACTAGTATGTTCTGTATGTAGTAGTTCTGTGTTAAACAATCAGTGAGGTTGCCAAGCTAATCGTATAGCGGCCGCCCTATACTCTTCGGTTCCTCTAGGCTACCACCCTCTTGTCTCCAAGGCCCGGAGTAAAGTTACACCATGTAGAACAATAGCTACCACGAGTTCGCACATTCCCTGGCATTTTTTTTCTCTTTGCTTTGTCCCCCTTCTTCTTCTCAACTATTTTGGTGGATGGAAACGTCACACGTAGCGTCCCGGACATACACGAAACGAGACAAACATACACCAACATATCACCAGCGTGAGTCAACAACACTAACAATCCAGCATCAACAAAAATCGCGATCAAGATGGTCACAGCAGTCACCCATCGAGATCCTGCAACGTCACTCAAACCCCAACCCCAACCCCATGCAGCAGCAACACCAGCAGTCGTCCGCCCCGAATCCGCGCCGCCGGACGTCACGGACGCACTGCCTCCTCGCACCACGCCCATACGAGGAGATCTACCACGAGCAGGCCTACCTGTCCGCGCACCTACAGCAGAAGATGCAGCGCGTCGAGGGCCTCATTCGCGAGTACTCGGCGGCGCAGGCGCAGCTGAGCCTCGGCGCCGAGGGCAAGACGCGCCGCCGGCTACGCAAGCTCCTCAACCTGCTGCGATGCAAGCTCGAAGAGGCCTCGGAGCAGGAGCGTGCGATCTTCGGCCGGCTCGGCGAGCTGTACATGGAGCAGAGTAGCAGGGATACGTGGGAGCGAGCGCGTGCGGCGGCCACAGCACCGGTGGTGCTGGTGGCTCCGTCAACACCGACGCCGGAAAACGACGATGATAACGTGTCAGTCCAGAAGCCCGAGATAGAGGAGGAAGAGGAGGGGGAGGGTACTGCCGCGCCGGTGACGCCGTGCCCGAGCTTCACCCTGTCCGAGTGCAGCGTGGCGAGCTCGCCCGTACCCGTGCCGCCCGTGTACACCGCGGACCCCGGGCGGGCGGGCTACCAGGCGGTCGCGCGGTGCGTGACGGCAGATTATCTTGAGAGCATGCCGGAGGAGAATATGGAAGACACGGCTGCGGCCAAGACGCCGACGGCGCCGCAGCACGCAGCCAAGGAGGATGACGAGCTGAGGCTTTGTACGCGGCAAAGCAGCAGCAGCATGCCCGAGGTCGGGAGCCTCGAGCACTATTACGTGCAGCGCGAGGCGATGTCGCAAGACCACGGCAGCGGTAACGACGGCGAGGAGGGCTGCGCGAGCAGCGGCGACGAGGGAGGCGGTAGGACGGCGGTGAAGCTACGCTCCTGTAGGCACAGCATGCCAGTGATGCAGTTTACGTGGCCCGAGGTATGAACGAAACAAGGTATTCCCAGATGTACAGCACTATAATTCATAATATGATGTCTTTATTTTTCCATTATTTAGCACCCTCCAATAAAGTTATCCCTGTAAAATCATGCCCGTTGCTGTGCCCGCCTTTCTCTCAAGACTGTGTAGTAGTTTGCCTCTATGAATTTCTCTTCTCTTGGTATAGTTACTGCGCTCATATTATCGAAATCTTTTGTTAAACAGCAAATGAAACGAGCCCGGTTCGTGTGCTAGGCAAACTCTCCGAATTGCCCGTCGTCAAAGCCCATGGCCAGGAGCGATTTGCGCTTCGACTTGACGTCCTGGGCACTCGGCGGCGGCGGCAACGCAAAGCCACCACTTCCTTCCGACTTGCTCGCCTCCGCCGCTGACGACGACGCTGATGACGACGGCGGAGGCGGCGGCGGCGCAAGCGCAAAAGACTGCAAGCTCGCACCAGCCTCCCCTTCCTCTTGCTGCTGCTGCTGCTGCTGCTGCTGCTGCTGTCTCCTGCGGCCAAACTTGCCCCCGATGTTAACCGTGATCGTCTCGCCCTCCTTCAGACTGTAGTCCTTCGCCGGTGCTGTCTCCTCCGTCTTCCCATCCGCGCCGCTTCGCTGTCGCTCCCGCCCCCCAGCTGCCGCCGCCTCCAGGCCCAGCGCCCTGCGCGCCTCCTGCAGCGCGACCGCAAAGTCAAACGCCTCCGGCCTCTCCTCGAACCCGATCCCGAGCGTCGCCTTCCTTCCCTGCGGATCGCGCACCGTCAGCGCGAAGAACCGGGAGCTGTCCGTGGCGGGCTCGACCACCGCGGGGTCCGCGTACGGCGCGGCCGCGAAGAGCTGGCCGGTCGCCGGGTCCTCCAGCACCACGTCCACCTTTATCGAGCTACCACCGTCACCGGAGGAGGAGGAGGAGGAGGAGGAGGTCTCGAGGATGCGCGCGCGCGCGGAAAAAATCTCCGAGGTCCAGGAGGAGGCGACGTGGCCGCGCATAGAGGTCAGAGGCGGGATGGCGTAGACGTGCACGCGCGGGGCGACGAAGAGGACGCGCTGGATGGCGTCGGGCGGCAGCGCGGCGCCGGTCGCGGGATCGAGCAGCTCCATCGGGGAGGAGGACAAAGCAGACGGTGGTGTGCTGGTTGATTTTGTTTGGTTGTGGCCTTGTCGCTTTTTGAGGCGGACTGAGGGGAGGCCTTGTTGCGTAATCTCGTTTGATACGCCTGGGCTGACGGCGGGGCGGGCGGGCGGACGGACAGGAAGCCGCGCGACCAGCGAAAACAACGGCGATAGAGATTCCAGACAATGGGGTTTTTGGCGAGGAAAGGCCAGAGAATTTTGGGAGTGTGTAACGGACTTTGGAGGTTGTCGTGTCTGATAAGTATCTGCCGGCTTGGCCCTCCGCGGGGTCGTATTCTTTGGCGGGGCGCACCGCAATATCCTGACTGGTCCGTGTTCAACAGATACAACTCCAAGGCTACAGCGTCCCAGCAGGTGCTACCTCCCCTTGCTTATTTATTTATGTATGTATTCCTAGTGGCTAAACCATGTCACTCGCCATTCACCTTCTCCACGGGAAGCCTAGATAGGCAGTAATTGGTGCAATAACTTGCTGCCTACATACATAGGCCCTCCCAGTCAGATGCCACGTCGAGTGACACGCAACTTTATTTACCATTGCACGGAAACGTAATGCCATTAAGCTACTGAGAGGCAGAAGCTGTAGTCCTTTTGAACTCTCTACCGGTAACACCCAACTTGTATAATTGTCAGCCCGCAACCCGTCCTAGCTGTAACTTCATTTATTTTGCACGAATTCAGGCATGTCCCTTCTTCTTTTCCAACGAAATCAAATACCCATATCATGACCCTACTCATCATCTTCGTCAGCCTGAGCCTCGACCTCTTCCACCTCCTCGTGGCCATTCACTGCAACAGGTGCAGTGTCGATAACCGAGCCACCCTCCGTCTCGAGCTTCAGCCAGGCATCCCATTCAGGAAAGAGATCATCATCCTCGCCAGGAAGACCAATTAGCTTAGCTACTCGAGCCTTCTTCGATTTTTCTAAGCTTTCCTTCCACGACGTGACAGCACCCGCAGTCAGGCTTGGTTTGTACGTCTGTGTAAAGAGTACCGACTCGGCATATCGCTCCGTCTTCGCTAGAATGTTCTGGCACTTTTGCACATCTCCAAGCAGCCAGTAACATGAAAAGGCCACGTTATTGGCGGCCCTTTCCTCAGCTTGCGCAGCTAGCTTGGTCAAGCCGTCACGATCACCAGTGGAAGAATGGAGGAGGAGGAGTGACCCAATGTCCTTGGCCTGTGTGAAACACTCAGCAGCCAGCGCAACATCCCACGCGGCAAGAGCTGCATCTCCTACAGTCTTCCACTTGTGCTCAACATCGGCGGCGCGGGCAAGCTCCAGGGCAATATCGAGTTGGTTTAGGCCAAGGGCAAGATCAAATTTGTGTTCGGGGTCGGTTGCGACCTCGAGAGCGAGCTCCTTGTGACCCTGCCCCTCAAGAAATCGGGCAATCTTGTTAAGCTGGTCGTTGGGAATGGTGGGCAGCAGTTCAGCCGCAGTCTCCATATCTTCACGCAGAACAAGAGTCTGGTACTCAAGAACGGGCAGCGACAGAGAGAATGACGTAACGTTGACATCTTTGTCGGCAAGGTAGATTCTCGAGTCTCTTTGGATATAGCCCAAGACGTACATAGCCTTGTCAAAGTGTGACACCGTGTAGGTCTGGTCACCGACTAGGTAGTTAAGACGGTTGGTGCTATTCGTGTAGATAAAGCAGTCGCCAACCCATTCACCGGTGCGTACCCTATAATACGTTAGAGGTTATACTACTCATCGCGGTTGGGATACTCACGTCTCACTGATGTCGGTGACGACCTCAAAAGCGGCCTCCACACCGTCATCCTCGACCTGGCCAGCCTGGACAGCCTCAACATAACTCTCTCTGGAGAATCGTAGCACGTAAAAGGTGTCCTCGCAAGCAATAGCGACAAGTTCGCCACTCTCGGACCAGTAAACGTGCTTCGGTTCAACCTCGATTCTGCGAACAAGGCCGCCGGTGGCCCAGTCAAAGAATGAAACGCCGCCCTGTCCAGTCACACCGAGAAGAACACCACCCGTCAAGCCATCCGCCTGAAATCCAACATCAAGGCCACCAGACTTTTCGGCAAAGTTTTTATAGATCTTGACTGTCGTCGGCGTCTCGCGAATGGCGAAGTCATTGCTATTCTCCTTGGAAGCCCAGACAAAGTCAAGAGCGGAACCGAACGCTTTGTTACGCCACGCCAAGGCGGTATAGATGATATATTCGCCATCGCCACAGACGGCAACAAAACGTCCGTTGGGCGAGTGGATCAGAGTCTGAGGGTAAACTTCGCAGGTTCCGAGGTCCTTGGTCGGGAGCGAAATGGGATCGCTGTCCTTGATTTCAGTATCTAGCCCCATATTAGCGAAAAGAAACCCTTGGTCAACCTCTTCCTACTTGCCTCCTTTAATGATTGAGGAAACAACCTCGTTGTGCTTGGCCCAGATAAGCTTGCCTGAAGGGTCCATGGACACGGCAGGCTCTTCACGACCAAGCTTAACAACCACGACACCATCGTCGTAACCAGCTGCAATGCATTGCTGTCCTTTTTGGGAAGAGACACACCAAGCACGCTCCATGCTATAGTTGAGAGACGTCTCAAAACGATAGGTATTGGCGTGCCAAACTCGCAGTGTGCCGTCCTCTGAACCAGAGACAATCACTGGCAGCTCGGGGTGATAGACTGCAAAGGATACATTGTGCGTATGGCCCTCGAGTGTCGCAATCAGCGACTTAGTTGTGTAATCCCATATCTTGATTGTTCGATCATCGGAGGTTGTGAGAAGGTAAGGCTTGTCGGAATGGGGATAGTAGTCGACGTGATTGACACCCTTAGTCTCATGCGCTTCGAGGGTGAAGTTAGCGTGTGGCGAGCCGAGATTCCAAATCTTAACAGTTCTGTCTAGACAGGCAGAGGCAAAGGTGTTGGTGTCCTTCGGGTTGATGGCCAGCGACAGAATGTAGTGGCTGTGGCCCTCAAAGACGCGCACGCACTTCCAGCCCTTTTCCCAGTCCCACAGCTTAATAGTCATATCATCAGAGGCAGTCAGTACAAATGGCTGCGTCGGGTGGACAACAATGGCTCTGATATAGTCTGGGTGGGCTTCGAAGGAGGTAATCTTCTCAGACGTGTTGTAGTTGTAGACACGAAGCTGAAAGTCATCGGAACCGCAAACGATCCAGTTCTTGCGAGCGATAAATCTACCGGCACGGACGGGAACATCGGTCATCTCAAAGGTCTTGACGACCTGTTGAGTGTCGTAGGAGGTGATGTTGACGTTGCCTGGGTCGGGTCAGCAGAGTGTCGGAAGACAGGCTTGCACATGGACCGTACCATTGTACAGGGTCGTGAGCACCCAAGGCTCGTGGGGGTGAAAATCGATGCCCTTGACTCGGTCGCTGCGGGTGTAAAGCTGGCGCTATACAGGCATGATTGTCAGTGCCAATTCGAAGAGCTGGGGAGGTCGCGAGGGAGCAGAAGGCCAGATTGCGCCCCAAGAGACGGTCAAGTTTGAGCTGACCAGCGCCGTCGTCACGAGGGTGAACTTGATGCTCCATCGCAGAATTTGAGCGTACCTTAACGTCGAGCTTCATGTTGACGGTTTCTGTCCGCTACTCGCGACGTTGTAGAGGGAGGTAAGTTGCCAACGTTGAAAGGCGGCGTGGAGGATCCCCTGATAGTGGGGTTGGCGGGCTAGGAGTTGGGAAGGAGGGCAGGCAGGGTACGACCATGGGACAGGGCAGTAATAAGGAGGTTTAAATTTATGAGGATGGTTTTTCTTATTCTGTAAAGAATTCTTGCACTTTCAATGGCAAAATTTGAATAAAAATTGACGTAGCGCAGGCCAGCTCTTGCCGATGCACACAACGAGCCTGGCAGTACGTTTGGAAAATGTGGCCATCTGAAGCTCCAGGCCAGCTAAATTTTGGTGCCTAATTTCTCAGGCAATAAACCTTCACTTACACTGCCATTGGCAATTGCATTCTTCGATGCGAGCTTGTCTTGTAACAGAGATAGTGTTGAATAATTTTTTTTAAATTGTGGCATAAAATTTTGACTGAAAACTTGTACACTTCCGTGTTCGTTCATCCATCCATGGCCAAGGAGAATTGCCCCAGTTCAATTGTGTCACAGTTTAATTCGGCTTATCAACTTAAGGGGTTAACAAGCAACCGGCCATCATGGTATTGATTTGGGTAGAAAGTCAGTTTATGTTCCTAGCTCTTAAACTTATAGCAAACTTTCTTTGAATACTCAAAAATTCAAAGTTCACAAGAGTGAGAAGACAAGATAACAAACCGAGTAGCCAAGAGCCCTTGCTCTCTATGGGTAGCTTTTTGGATGCTGATTTCAACTGCACTATCAGATCGTCCTTCCATCTAAAAAAGCATGCTACGTTTGGCATTTTCGCTTTAAGAAATTTCAAAAAGATTATATACTAAGCAGCTAATACCATCTTTACCCCCCCTCCCCCGCATCTTGCCATTGGCAAGTCCCTACCAGTATAGGGTACTAGCCCGCGTCGCAGCAAGCATCGTTTGCCCACCCAAGACGTTCTGATACTTTGTAGCGTTATTGCACTCATTCGCGGTGCCCTACCATGAGCAAATCGGTCGCCGTGGCCTCTTAGTAGCGCCCTGCCATTGCACCCAATTTGCCACTTGGCGTCATAGGGGTCTGGTTTGTGGATGATGTTCTCAGCTTCTGACAGTCTGTCTTGTTGGCACTGTCGAGTTTGCACTGTGCGATACACCTAACTGCGGCATGATTTGCATCGATGATGACATGTTTGCACAGTGCGGCTTCCCTTCTGTCAACAACGCCCAACACACGCTGTACTTCGCAATTGCGGCGCCCAGGGTCTGGCCAGCGCCACATCATGGCTCTGCAGTACCAGCTACAGTGGTGCAGACACTGTGCCACCCACTGTCCTCGTACCCAGGTACAAGCCACCATGCCGTGTTGCACACCTCTCTGCACAGCCCCATCCGGCCCAGCCAGCAGGCCGGCCCAGCCCAGGCTCAGGTTCGCCCGGCGATAGCAGTACTCTAAAAAAAACCACCCTTGGCCTTTTTCCTGGCCTCCTTACTGCTGCAGGCCTGTGATGTCCCCATCTTGCTGTGCTTGGCCTCCACCAGTTCCGCCTCGCCCCTTTCGCCCGACATCCATCTGCTTTTGTCTCTTCCCATCTCATAATTGCCCAAGGTGCGCCGCTTCCCCGTCGCCTCTTACATACTCCCGCATCCTCTTAAATCCTCCACTCTTCATAGTTTCGCTGCCTCGCAACAGTGTCATCCCGCGGCAGCACGCACAAACCTTGGGCCGCACTTATTCCTATCCGCCTGCGGGGTTGCCGACCTGCATCCACCGCCACCTTTTCCCTCTCACGCCCTCGAGTGCTTGATTTAGTCCTTTCTATTTATCCGGCCACGACTCTGCAGCCCTGATTCGATTTCCATGCCAATTCGCTACCACTAGATATCTTGCCTACGACTTCCCCGCACCTCTTCTTGCACCCCGACGCTCTTCGACGCCCCTCTCAGGCATTAGCCCCGTCCGTCAACCAACTTCCCCTGCCACAACTTTCGCGACAAATGGCGATGTCGTGGAAACTAACAAAGAGTGCGTATATGAATCACCCACCTGCAGTTGAGCAGAGCGTCTTCCTGGATCCTCTGGAGTCTCGCTGTTATTCGCAATCTAGTGACGAATGTTTGCTGACCAACCTGTGCAGAGCTCAAGGAGACGCACTTGGGCACCCTGAGCCCATTCTCCCGATCCGCTTCGACCTCGACCATAACAGAAAAAGATGGCAAGGCCCAGCCCAGCCCAGGACTGGAAACTCCTGTCCCCGAGAATGATGCTGGTACGTCGCACTGAAACCCCACAACCGGCTGCTTTGTGTCACAAGCTAATGTCGATACGAATTGCAGCTCCTGCCACAGTTACGGCCCCAGAACCGACCGCCAAAGCGCCAAAGCCCGGTATCTTGATTGTTACTCTTCATGAAGGGCAGGGGTTCGCTCTCCCAGAAGAGCACCGCGACGCATTTACCTCACAACACCACGGTTCATTATCGACGAGCAATGCGGCATCCGTCAGGCCTGGATCCCAGCGTATGGCAGGGTCCCTGATCAACACCGGATCGCACCGCCCCCATTCGTCTGCTGGCGGCTTCTCCGGCATTCCTACCAACCACGGTCGCATATCCGGAAAATTCATGCCCTATGCTCTCATCGACTTTGATAAAGTTCAAGTTTTCGTCAATTCGATTCAAGGAAATCCAGAGAATCCTCTATGGGCAGGCAGCAATACGCAGTACAAGTTTGATGTGTCCCGTGTCACCGAACTCGTCATCCACCTCTACATGCGCAACCCAAATGCCCCGCCCGGCGCTGGACGCAGTCAGGACATTTTTCTTGGCGTCGCTCGTATCAACCCCAAGTTCGCAGAGAGACAACCATATGTGGACGACCCCAAGCTGAGCAAGAAAGATCGTGAAAAGGCTGCCGCTGAACATGCCCAGAAGCAGAACGGCGAGGGCCACAGCGGAGTAGAATGGGTCAATGTGCAATTCGGCTCTGGCAAGATCAAGGTTGGCGTCGAATATGTAGAGACTCGAGTTGGCAAGCTCACTATTGATGACTTTGAATTGCTCAAGGTAATTGGCAAGGGCAGCTTCGGCAAGGTCATGCAGGTCCGCAAAAAGGATACCAATCGAATCTACGCCCTCAAAACGATTCGAAAGGCGCACATCATTTCTCGATCCGAAGTTGCGCATACCCTCGCTGAAAGATCCGTGCTGGCACAGATTAACAATCCCTTCATTGTCCCCCTCAAGTTCAGCTTCCAGTCGCCCGAGAAGCTATACTTTGTCTTGGCTTTTGTCAACGGCGGTGAGCTCTTCTTTCATCTCCAAAAGGACGGCCGCTTTGACGTGAACCGGGCGCGATTCTATACGGCTGAGCTGTTATGCGCTCTCGAGTGCTTGCATGGATTTAGCGTCATCTATCGCGACCTTAAGCCCGAAAACATTCTTCTCGACTACCAAGGCCACATTGCGCTATGCGATTTTGGTCTGTGCAAGCTTGACATGAAGGACGAGGACCGAACGAACACGTTTTGCGGTACGCCCGAGTATCTCGCTCCAGAGCTCCTCCTGGCCCATGGCTATAACAAGACGGTCGACTGGTGGACCCTTGGTGTTTTGCTTTACGAGATGCTGACGGGCCTGCCGCCGTACTATGACGAGAACACGAATGAAATGTACCGCAAGATTCTGTCAGAGCCTCTGCACTTCCCCGATATTGTGCCGCCGGCCGCCAAAGATCTGCTTACGAAGCTGCTCAACCGCGACCCGAGGCAGCGGCTTGGAGCTAACGGCTCTGCTGAAATCAAGGCGCATCCGTTCTTCCACGCCATAGATTGGCGCAAGTTACTGCAGCGAAAGTACGAGCCTACTTTCAAGCCCAGTGTTGTAAGTCCCCTTGATACTACCTGTCAGAACTGGCCAGCATTCATTCAATCGGAATTCGTACAATCCACTGTATAAATAGTCTGCCTCGCGGTTCCATGATGCTAATGCTAATATTTGCAGGCCGACGCGTTGGATACTGGCAACTTTGACCGTGATTTTACACAAGAGATTCCAAAAGACTCGCTGGTGGATGGCCATCCGCTTTCGGAGACGATGCAGAACCAGTTCAATGGATTCAGCTACAACAGACCGATTGCCGGACTGGGAGACGCGGGCGGCAGCGTCAAGGATCCATCATTTGTGGGCAGCATCCCCGAGCATTAGTAGAATATGCAGGGACGATCTGGTTTTGCGAAATTTACAATGGGCGAGACCGGCAGTTGAGAACTTTCGGCGTTGATGTCTTTCCTTGTTTGCTTTAGCGGGCCTGTAGAAGAGATTCATCCACCTCTGATCGTGTGCGGCCGGACATGATGGATAGTTGAACAGGACTGTGGAAAGCAACTATTCAACTGGCGTGGCTATGCTTTTCAGTGGGCACTTGACCGGCGGGGATATAAGTAGAAATGAGCATTTCCTTGGTGTATTATTTTGAGTTTATGGATTCTACCATTGCTGTATTATTGGTGCGAGACCAATGCAGATTTATCTCTTGCTTTGTACTGTAATCGTACCAATGCTGTCTACCATGCGCCACCCTTTGGCGTATGTGCGTGGTCTCAGCCGCTGGCTCGCGTCGAAGGCATTGTGAGAACTGAGCTTATTATTATGATTTGTATCTGTGCAGGTCGCGACGTCGACCAAGGCACACGGGAGCCCCATCGGAACGTTCTCGGCTCCGCACCCATCTGCCGATCCCCCCAAGGCAGCATGATAAATTCTGGGGGAATGTAAGCAGTGAGAGGAGCTGAGATTAGAATGGGGTAAGTACGTTTCTGTTCGGTAGTCTGTAGGGTGACGAGATTCATAAATAGAGAACTACGTAACCTTGTAGAATATGTTGACGACGTTTGGGATTGAAGGCAATGTGATGAGTTGAAATGTGATGATGATGAGTTGAAGCTATGTGATGAGTTGAAGCTATGTGATGAGTTGAAGCTATGTGATGAGTTGAAGCTATTTGATGAGTTGAAGCTATGTGCTGGGCATATATGTGATTGACCGAGGCATGTTGGATGGACTAGAGATATTCGACCGTATCAATGAATGTTGGCCCGGCCAGAGGAACGATTAGTACTTGCCGGCATCAGTATCGGCGTCGAAGACGACGCAGGCCAAGAGCTGGGCTGAGAATGCATGGCACATGGCTGCATTTCCTTTTCGTAAAGGAATGAGTAACACTTTTATGTAGCCGAGCTATTGAACTATAAGTACCCCAAGCATACTGTCTGCATTACCCGGTCGATGTTCTGTGCCCATAAGAAATATATGGTCATCTCAGACATCATGAAACTTGCGTTCGCAACATCTATTCTTGCCGTTCTCTGCCTTGGCCCTCGTGTCTCGGCCGTGGCCATTGCCAGCGAAACCGCCGTCGACACACGAGGCGCCGCCGCGGCGCCGGCCAAGAACCCCATCCTCCTCCTGCACGGCGTCGGCGGCAGCGGCAACGGCTACATGGTGCCGCTGAAGCTGTACCTGCAGAGCAAGGGCTGCACCGTCTTCTCGCCGACCTACGGCGCGTACGACGCCTTTGGTCTCGTCGGCGGCCTCAGTTCCGTAGCCGACGCCTCGCGTGAAGTCGCGGACGCGATCCGCTCCGTGCGCGCGCAGACCGGCGCCGCCAAGGTCGACCTCATCGGGCACTCCGGCGGTGCCTTCCTCACCCTATACGCGCCGCTGTTCGAGGACGGCGTCGCGGCGAGCGTCGAGCGCGTCATCGCCGTGTCCCCGGCGACGCGCGGCACCGACACCTTCAAGCTCATGACCCCTGGCGGAGGCGCTGGGCGTCCGCGACCGGGACTGGCGTAGCCGGGGAACAAGGCGACGATCGTGGCGACGAGGTACGATACGGTGGTGACGCCATATGACACGGCGTTTGTGAGGGAGAACGGCGTGAGGAACGTGCTGCTGCAGGACGTGTGCGGGCTGGACTTGAGCGGGCATATTGGCGAG
Source organism: Cordyceps fumosorosea ARSEF 2679 (assembly GCF_001636725.1). NCBI lineage: Eukaryota > Fungi > Ascomycota > Sordariomycetes > Hypocreales > Cordycipitaceae > Cordyceps > Cordyceps fumosorosea. The sequence goes on along the minus strand of NW_017387318.1, from coordinate 510,044 downwards.
GCCAGCCCGCCGAACCTGTGGGGGATCATCATGAGTGGCTCGAGGAGACGCCGGATCGTAGGCGTCTTTGTGTCCCGTTTCGTACTCTGTTGTATGCTTGAATGCTATGCATGCGGTGACGAGTTGAAAAATACAGGATATACTATCGGGGGCTGTGAACTGGACTACGAAGTAAAAGATGTAGGATATTTTATCGGGGGCTGTGAATCAGTTTTAACAACGACCCGCCAGCTTTTTTATCCCTCTCGTTTGTCCAAATCCTCTTTGTTGATCAACTCCAGGTCCTCCTTCACTTACCACGCACGATGCCTTCACTGTTACGGCCCAACGCAGGCAACCCCTGCACGGACCCCTGTGATAAAGAACATATCGGTCAAGAGCTACCTGTATAAAGGTGCCTTTCCTTCCTGCTCATAGCTCAAATTCATCATCAATACATCTACTCTTTCCTCCACTTGTTCTTCAAGTCCAGTCCCTCTTATTTTGCCAATATTTCTTATTTTGCCCATCGGGGTTATTTTAACAATCCCTCCTATTTTGCAAATCTGACATAGAAGTCTTTTGCACTTACTGATTATCACGTCATATCACCTGCCATCCCCCGGTACAGAAGAACTGATGCTGATGACTATGTGCCGCCAGCACTGGGATCGCCGTTGAGAGACGCTGATTTACCTGGTTTTAAACCAAGTCAAAACTTCAGAACCTCTATTGAGAGTCCATCACGGTCGAGCCACAACAGAACCGTTTGGTTCTATACTCACGGCCCAGACAAGCACGAGGAAGAGTCCAAAGTAAACTCAAGGAGTGTCTAGAGTTCTTCGATTCAGGAAAGCACCTCTTTCGCCGCCTTGATCCCGGATCTGGCTCCACGTTTCGGGCACCCACCAACGGAAGGCTTGACTGGCCCTTATTGAAGTACACCCTTCCCGTCTTGGTAGGAACAAGCTGCCAAATCGGGATGTCTGGCCGATTACAGTACACTCCCACCGTCCACCCAAGGAGTTGACCAGAAGACCATTGAGAAAGCCCGTACTGGCCCACAAGGTCTGTCAGAACAAGAGAGTTTTCAAGATTTCGGCCATTACCAAGGCCACTTCCGGTCGCTCTTCCCACCACAAGGTAGCCCTTAAACTGAAGGAGTCGAGCTATCTTACCGCTAATGATACCATGAGCCATAGTTCCGAAGCTTGCTTCTTTACTCACGACTAGAGCAGCAGAAAGGACTTTGCTGCAAATGGTGATTCCGGCGCCGTTATTTACGATGAGCGTGGTCGAAGTGTGGGCTTGCTGTTTGGAGGAGGGCCCGAGACTAAAGAGCCGTTGATGACACTCGTTCACGCCACTCCAATGGGATATGCTATGATGGACATTGGCCAGTTTCTGGACCTGCAGCCCTGTGAGGTCAGAATCGCCGAGTTTTGAGGTTTTCTTAGAGGGCTGTAGGCCCAGAAAGTGGGTAATGTGTGCCATAACACATTCCATTGGAATGGCGTAAACCAGTGTTAGTTGACGCTTTATAGTGGGCTTTTGTTTTCTCTCTTTTGCTTTGTTAATTTGCTTTGCTTTCACGGAGCTGACGTAGCTCAGGATACGCTGGTGATAATCAACAAAGATTTTGCTCTTTTCTTCAGCAAGGATCGTGACACCCCCGCTTAGGTCAATCTTCAACAGAGACAAATGCTGATGGCCGCGCTCGTTGAAGAAAAAACAATACTGCTGGCTATCGCTTGACCAGCCAATATTGGTGATTGCGTAGGGATTCGCAAAAAGGGAGTTGTCAACAAATACTTCAGCTTTTGTCGTGAGGTTGAATAGACATGGCCGTTTGACTTCAACATCGTCTCCGGCTCTGAGATAGTCCTCGGTTACGAGTTTTGGCCGAAACTGATCGTGCGGCATCACGTCAATAAAATGCGCCAACACCTTGGACGCTGGCTTGCACCGCATAGCAATTGCAAAATGCCCATCCGGAGACGTATATACGTCTTTGAACTCATTATCAGCGAAGCCGTGGAAGGAAACTTGGCTCTCAGAACCGTCAATTTCCCGTGCCCTGTTCTGTGACACCCTCGACGCCCTTTTTGACGAGCCACTTTACCTCAGTGCCTTAAAAAGACAGGTCTCTCTATCAATTGGCCGAAGACCAATTTGTGGCAAATTGTGAGTCGACTATTGCCTCCAAGCTTCGAACTAGGAGCAGCGACATGCCAATGCATCAACGTATGTCTCGCAATGAGGGCATGCGTGGCTTTTCGTTTGCACTTCAGTGCCTGCATCCTATGTGCCGTTCAAAAAAACATATCTTCGTCAATGCGACCTGGACAAGCATTACCGTTCACATTCCCGCCGTTTTTTCTGCCGCGAGCCTGGCTGCAATGGCAACAACGATGAGGGACCTCCAGGTTCCCGACAGTGAAGGACAGAGATCGCCACGAACGGGCACATAATCCCAAAATACACTGCGAGCATTGTGACAAGTTATCTAGTAGACGGGAAAACTTGGTAGCCCACTTACATTCGCTGCATGCAGAGGATGCCTGGGCATGCGATTACGGATGATTTTTGTTGGCAATCAGTGCTGATCATACTATTTCCACTTCACACATACGCGTTTAGGAAGAAGACAAGGAAAGTCTGCCGTTTCTATCAGCAGTGGCTGTTGGGCCATTGTGGATTACTGCTTCCCGTATTCTTTTTTAAAGAATTTAGAATATTCATTTTAGGAAAGACCTCAGCTTTTGAGACATAAAAAATCCTTATTAAGCCCTCCTTTAAACGTGCTGCCGGTCCCGGCTGCGGGACTGCCCTTTGCGGCACCTGCGAAAAAGCCGGCCCCACAGAAGCTCTCAACAGGTCAGTCAGTCTGCGGTATTTCATCATACTGACTTTCCGTTGCCGCGGCACTGGCTTCTTTTTCCCTTGTAAATCCCCGAAATCTCCTTGCAAATCCTCATTCAGAAGCTCGAGCTTGGCAGTCTCGATTTTGGTTCCAGGTATGTTGCGATTGAGACGGCAGCCCAGTGTCAGATGCTGCGCTGCCCCGCCCCCTCCTCTGGTTGCCCCTCCATCGTCTCAAAGCTGTGATTGATGATGCTTCCGTCATCCATTCATCCTGCCCGTGCTCAGCAATTGGTCATCATTTACACCTCGAGGGCGTAGAAGCTGAACCTATTCTTATCGCATCTCTCGAAACCTCCTTTCTCTTGTTGATCTTCGCGGAATATCTGACCCCGCCCTGCATCTTCCTTCTATTTTCTTCTTTGCTAATCAGCTCTTCGCCATCCCTAGCTTCCCGTCAAACACGACGCTCCGAGCTTACCGAAGGAGCCGCCCCAACCCAGTCCGCTCAAAAGCACAACCTTTCCGACTCTGACAGAAACTACATCTTTTCTTGCACGCATAGTCTTGCATCTCGCGAAAAAATGGCTCCCGCAAACACTCTTCCAGCCTGGTCGGAGCTCAACGCTCACCGCGACACCATCAGCAAATCGTTTGTCCTCAAGGAAGCCTTTGCCTCGGACCCGGACCGCTTCAACCGCTTCACCCGCACATTCAAGGCCCCCGGAACCTCGGCCGATATCCTCTTTGACTTTTCCAAGAACTTCCTGACCGACGAAACCCTCGACCTCCTGGTCAAGCTTGCCGAGCAGGCTGGTGTCGAGCGCAAGCGCGATGCCCTCTTCCGCGGCGACAAGGTCAACTTTACTGAGAACCGCGCCGTCTTCCACCCCGCCCTACGCAATGTCAGCGGCTGGGAGATGAAGGTTGACGGGCAAGACGTCATGGACGTCCCCGGCGGCGTCAACGACGTCCTCAAACACATGAAGGAGTTTTCCGAGCAGGTCCGAAGCGGTGAATGGACCGGCTTCACCGGCAAGAAGCTTACTACCGTTGTCAACATCGGAATTGGTGGCTCCGACCTGTAAGTTGTCCCCCGAGAGGTCCTTCAATTTGGAATTGTCTAACTTTGGTAGTGGTCCCGTCATGGTGACCGAGGCGCTCAAGCACTATGGCGCCAAGGACATGACCCTTCACTTCGTGTCCAACATCGACGGCACTCACATCACCGAAGCCCTCGCCAACTCGGATCCCGAGACGACCCTGTTCCTCATTGCCTCCAAGACCTTTACCACTGCTGAGACGACCACCAACGCCAACACTGCCAAGTCATGGTTCCTCGAGAAGACGGACAACAAGGGCGATATTGCCAAGCACTTTGTTGCGCTGTCGACCAACGAAGCCGAAGTGACCAAATTCGGCATTGACAGCAAGAACATGTTTGGCTTTGAGAGCTGGGTCGGCGGTCGCTACTCTGTCTGGAGTGCCATCGGCCTGAGCGTTGCGCTGTACATTGGCTTTGACAACTTCCACAAGTTCCTCAGCGGTGCCCATGCCATGGACAAGCACTTCAAAGAGACTCCCCTCAAGGAGAACATTCCCCTCCTTGGTGGTCTTCTGAGTGTCTGGTACTCTGACTTTTTCCAGGCGCAGACTCACCTGGTTGCTCCGTAAGTAATGGGTTCTTGTGTAAAAAGAAAGAAACTTCTAACAGCATGCAGTTTCGACCAGTACTTGCACCGCTTCCCTGCGTATCTCCAGCAGCTCTCTATGGAATCTAACGGCAAGTCGATTTCTTCTGACGGCTCTGCTGTTAAGTACACTACTGGTAAGTCCCAAGATTACTCTAAATAGGGAACTCCATGCTGATAATCTAGGCCCTATTCTGTTTGGTGAGCCTTGCACCAACGCGCAGCACTCGTTCTTCCAGCTCGTACACCAGGGTACTAAGCTCATCCCCACCGACTTCATTCTGGCTGCCCAGTCGCACAACCCTGTTTCACAGAACCTGCACCAGAAGATGCTTGCCTCCAACTACCTGGCTCAGGCTGAGGCCTTGATGGTTGGCAAGACTGACGAGGAGGTGCAGGCGGAGGGTACCACTGGCGACCTCGTTCCTCACAAGCGCTTCCTAGGCAACCGGCCTACGACTTCGATCCTGGTTGGCGGCAGCATTGGCCCTGCTGAGCTGGGTGCTCTGATCGTATACTACGAGCACCTGACGTTTACGGAGGGTGCAATCTGGGACATTAACAGCTTCGACCAGTGGGGTGTCGAGCTTGGCAAGGTCTTGGCCAAGAAGATCCTCAAGGAGATTGATGAGTCCGGCAACGGCGAGGGCCACGATGCCTCGACTGGAGGCCTGCTGAGCGCTTTCAAGAAGTACTCCAAGATTTAGGGGCCACGAAGGAATGCAGAAAAGATGAGACAAATGAGTAATAGTACTGTTAGCTGGAATATGCAATGCAAAAATTTTCAAGACTGCAGTCTTTGCAACGTGCTCTTTGCAAGCTGGGGTTCTGTGAAGCCGAGTCACGATGATTGCTCGAGTGCATTTGACGGAGGCCGTCGTGACAAGTTGGTAGGAATGTTGGTGGGATGAGACGAAGGCCAGTGGCGCAGCTGAAGAAACTCTCCGGAGACCAGGAATGCCCCACTGCTATTGAGTGATGTTGAAAATGCCATGGATGAATCGAAGAGTGCAGCTACTGAGCATTTTGAAAGCAAGAAACCAGGGCAAAGAAGGGGAACAGAGAGCACTGTGCAGGCATATCCGTCACTTTCTCTACAAAGCTGTCATTTTTACGAGAAATGGTATGTAGCTCGTCCAAGACTAGAGATGGGGAATGCACAAGTACCTATCATTTACTGGGCCAAAAGAATCCCCTTTCCCACGCTCGGGAATCCTCAGCCTTTTTTCCCCGAGGTACGTTGGAGAAGTTATGGGGGATGTGCGGAGGGTTGCGTTCCAGGCCGGGGCTGCGTAAGACATGTAAGGGCGGTTTTATCCCCTCCCCAACGGAGAAACTCACGATGATTTTGTCTGCGGCTTCATTTCTCGGGAGGAAGAACTGAACCCTTGCCACACTAATGACGAGAAGATTTTTTTTTTGTTTTCGTAAAGGACAAGCAACTGGCATGGGGGCGTTTGTGAGGAGTGATTGGGAGGAGGACTTGCTGAGAAGTGGACAAGGCTAGGAACGGACCGTGTGGGCGAGAATATGCAGGTCGGACTCGAAGAGGTCGGGGGGGACATGGGCCCAAGTGTGCGAGGGACTTAATTAACTAAGAGAAAGAAGGGGGGAGAAGACTATCGTGAAAGGGCTGGTGGTGGCATGTGGCTGTTGTATGACTAGGGGGCCGATTCGTGATGGGCGGGTGACAAGTGACGGCGGCTCGGCTGTGTTGCTTTGGTGAAAGCATATGACGCGGAAGAAGTAGGAGGTCGAACGAGGAAGAAAAGGCGAGATGGCCCTTATGGGATATAGACAGCCGAAGATGGGTACTCATATGAGAACAATAGCTCTGATATTTTGAATGGCACATGTTGAAACCGGACATTGAATTCGGTCAAACGGCTCCATGTGAGGGCGACAAAAGGCAGGTCGGTACGTACCGCACGAAACGAAACGGTGGCTTACGGTGGCTTGCGCCATCTAAAACGGTGGCTGGCAAGGTACATGTTACCCTTGGTGGTGTGAAGCGGAACAGCCGAAAATGGATTGCCGGACAGCACGCACTGAGGCTGTGATCGGGAAAGGACAGCGAGAGGGGGAACTCCCCGTAACGTAAGCTGAGTTTTGATAGTGGCCAACTCGGCTTGCGGAAAGGGGGAATAGTTAGAGTTGTACCAGTGAGGCTCTGTATTTACGGCACGTTTTGGTCTGTGAGTTCTTGTGGGCCTCTTTCTGCTGTACAAGGGACGACGGTGTGTTTCGGTTTGTTTATTATTTCGAGTCAGGTTAGACTACATTCAAACTGACCAGATAGTGGCACTGTGTAGACATGAGACGTATATGTTGTGTTGATGCTGGATGGTTGATCCCTCACAAGTTGAACTAATAAAAGCGACAATATTACGCGCAGATGGAAAGGTCCTTTCTCCCAGCAGACGGTGCAAAAAGCCGCTCACAATCTGTTAGCGCCGGCCGCATTACGGTCCACCAGAGGGGGGGGGGGGCGAAGCGCAGGGCTACCAGGTCCAGAGACTTGCAGCCAATGTATTGACGACAAAACAGTATCCCCCGTAACTAACTATTTTCAACTAATAAAGCTGATTCACGACGGTCGTCGCAGCAGCCCCGCTGGGCTTTGGGATGATACGTTGGACGCGGATCCTCTGGACTAGGAACAATAATGAGGCCATGAGGTAGGTGGTTGCTAAAAGGAAAGGGAAGCAAAAAAGCCTCCTCGTCAGTCGGGTGGACAAGTGACGTTATTTTACATGTGGTCGTGCATTATCGCAAGAAGCTAAACATCGGATCATGGGCATTGTGTAACTACATAGCCGAGGTGCCACGAGACAAAGGCAGAGATAGATACATGGGACAAGTTGAGGCAGTTCACGATAATTAGGCGTTTGATATCCTAACAGGGCAGCCATGAATTTCCAACCGGGTTCTGACAGCGTCAAGTCAAAACAAGCACCACGTTTCTCCATAGAAGCTTCTCCACGCTGGAGAGACGCAGACTTGTTTCCCCAGAAATACCGGCACACAGTAGGTTTAGACAATCGAATGATGCTGTTGATTTTGTGGACAACCATTACATCAACGCGATCGGTAAAAACGGGGACCCCGAAATCGTCGTCATAAAGCAAATGGGGATGGCGTTCTGGCGATTGTGTTCGGCATGAACGGTCTGGTGGTTCCTGGTGGTAGAGTCTACAAGACCGGCCGTGCCAAAACGACGTCATAGCTGCCCTTGTTCTAAACTTGTCGGAACCCCGCGGCGCCATTCAGGGAGGGAGGGGGCATATCCGCAGCCGAACCAGGCTTTTGGTGATGAGGGTGTGCGGCCACCGGCATTGTTTTCTTGGCCTTATCTTTCTGCGCAACACAAGGAGGGGGCCAGGGAATAGCGCAGAAAGGCACAAGGTGGTATATGTGACTGATCTGTGTCTTGGCCACAGGCACTGTGTTTGTGGTGGCGGGATAATCTGTCGTGACAGGTGGCGATAACGATGTTTCTGGTTTCACAGCAGCTGATGCTAGACAACTTGATATCAAGCCGCGCAGGCCGCCTAAGTTGCAGCAGCCCCTTATGCAAGCCGCTAATCAGGTATGCTGGATGTCACCGCATGAAGGCATCGTGAGCAAAATCAGGAGGCTTTGACTAGCGCAAAAGGGCGAATCTGTGCCGTGTCATGTCGTATGCTGCCTATCCCGACATATCTTTAGGGTGGCTCGATGGCCGAAGAGACCTTTGAATGGGCTGCATCGTGAACAAGCCATGACGATGACGTTTCATGGTCAAAACCCAGCGTCGGTCGGTACGGATAAGTCTGTCTGCTTTCCTTATCTCTGCAAACCCTTAATGAAGATAGTGGCGTTGGAGGACAGAACATGCAGGGCGGATCCTCTTTGGTTGGCACAGCCTGACGCCAAGGAACCTGACAAAGGGGGCTCGGATGGGTACTTGTGATTGCGGTGGGGGAAGGTGCAAGGCTCAGGTACCCCGCAACGGAATACGTTGTCGAAAACGACAGGTACAGGGGAGGTTTGACGCTGGAATCTTGCGCACTTTGAGGGGTTTTCGGCGACGGAGGGCGCTGTAAATCCACCAACTTGCAGCTCGCAGCTCGGTGGGGGCAGCTGGTCCTCACAGTTTGCTACGGTTTCACAGGTCAACTTCGTAATAAGCAAAGCCTAAGCAAGTCCAAGTCGGTTAGTCAGCCCCGCTTGGGAAACGGAGGAAGCTGCACTTCGGCCAAATGGCAGAGCAGGACCCGCCTACCGTAGGTTACGGTGGCGCCCAGTCTGGCTTCGTGCTGTCCGCTCTCGACCAATCACGATCTGCCGCTCGACGCCACCGTCATGTATTGCGACATGGGAGCCCGCACCACCACCCATGGATGGAAGGGCTTTTGGCTTTTGGGCCCCGCGTTACGCTTTCCATCCACTTGAGCAAGAAAGCCTGACGTATGTAGGTGCAAGTCCGCCCGTGTCTCTCCGGAACTGGTTCTCGACTTTATTTATTTAGTTTTTTTTTTCTCTTAATTTTTCTGATACCTGCCTGCCACCCCCACTCTTTTGTCCCATCGCGTTCCAGCTCACGATCCGCAGGTACTTGTCATCTCTCTCGCCTTCCAAACGCCATCGTTCTTTATAAAGACCCGGCCACCCCCCGCCTCCCTCATCAATTCCTCAATTCTTAGACTCATTCCTCATCAGCCTCTTTTATCTCGATCACATCTCTTCTTCGATATCACCTCTCAACTCGATCGTCTTGCATTCCTTAACTGGCTTTGCCCGTTTGACATCCTCTACACCCAAGCCACAACCTATATAAAGTTCTATACCCGCTGTTTCTCTTTTTTCGTCTCCTCGCCAGACAATACCCATCCATCCTCACTTCAAACCTCCAATCCAAAGAAACTCTTCATCATGGCTCCCAAGGCTGTTCATTTCGGTGCTGGCAATATCGGTAAGTTGGTCTCTTCCAAGCGTTACACAAAACCCCCAAGTGGTGGCGCCACTCCGGCTTCCGCCGACGAGTACCGCTTGCCCCGCTGCGCGTCATCGTTGCCTTACCACACACAACCTCCACTATGGATGGGCTCATGCAAACAACAACTGGAATCACGATGCTAACTTTTGACGTAATCAAGGCCGCGGCTTTGTTGCCTGCTTCCTCCACAATTCTGGCTACGAGGTCGTCTTTGCTGACGTCGCCGATGCCCTGATTGACTCTATCAATGCCTCCCCCTCGTACCGCGTCATCGAGGTTGGCGTAGAGGGCACCACCGAGTCTAAAATCACAAATTACCGCGCCATCAACTCCAAGACGCACGAGGCCGACCTCATCGAAGAGATCAGCACCGCTGACATCGTCACCTGCTCCGTTGGCCCCCGCGTCCTAAAGTTCATCGCCCCCGTCATCGCCAAGGGCATCGATCGCCGCCCGGAGACCCTCAAGCCCCTCTCTGTCATTGCCTGCGAGAATGCGATCGGTGCCACCGACACCCTGGCCGAGTTTATCAAGAGCCCCGAGAACACGTCCGAGGAACGCCTCGCGGACCACTCCTCGCGCGCTCGCTACGCTAACTCTGCCATTGACCGCATCGTCCCCGCCCAGGACCCCGACGCTGGCCTTGACGTGACTCTGGAGAAGTTCTTCGAGTGGGTCGTCGAGAAGACGCCGTTTGAGGACGTCGGCATCCCCAACATCGAGGGCATCAACTGGGTTGACAACCTGGCGCCATTTATCGAGCGCAAGCTCTTTACCGTCAACACTAGCCATGCGACGGCCGCCTACCACGGGTACAACCGCGGCAAGCGCACCGTCTACGACGCGCTGCAGGATAAGGCCATTATGGCCGAGGTTCGCGGCGCGCTCGACGAGACCAAGGGCCTGATTGTCAGCAAGCACGGCATCGATGAGGCCGCGCAGGCCGCGTACGTCGACAAGATCATCAAGCGCATCGGAAACCCGCACCTGGAGGACGCTGTCGAGCGCGTCGGTCGCGCGCCCCTCCGCAAGCTCTCCCGCAAGGAACGCTTCGTCGGCCCCGCCGCCGAGATTGCCGAGCAGGGCGGCAGCATCCGCTACCTCCTCGACGCCATCGAGATGGCCTTCCGCTTCCAAGACGTCGAGGATGACGAGGAATCCAAGGAGCTGGCCACCATCATGGCGGACAGCGCGCCCGAGGACGTGGTCGCCAAGGTCTGCGGAGTGCAGACGTCGGAAAAGATTTACCCGCAGCTCGTCGAGGTGGTCAAGCGCGTGCAGGCCGACGACAACAGCGAGTGACTACATGGCTCGCGGTCCAAGCTGTGAGGCTTTCCCTTTCCTTAGCTCTTGTTTAGCCTCGTGGATACCCGAATGGCGTTTTGTGCGAATTTTATGGGCATGGCAGCATGGAGTTTTGAGTTACATAGACGAGATATGATCAATAGCGAAGGTCTCTCTTTTCACCATGAATTCTTCCGTCTGCGAATGTGAATGTGAAAATGTTAAGATGATGCTGGCAAAGATAATACCGCCGTCTGTAGAGTCGTGCAACAGTGGGCGAGGCGAAGAACTACTTCCTTCCGCCACGCAACCTATTGAATTCCCAACTTTTGGTCAATTTAATTGTAGCATCGCCTAATAATGGTGAGATGTCAGGCCAGGCCGAGTTATTATTAGCGCTGCTATTTACGTGGCCAGACTGGCACGCATCGGCCCCCAAAATATTCCTACGAAGCTCGCCCTTGCAGCGAGTCCTTTGCACCTGCCTTTTTGGATTGAATATTTGAATCAATGTCTCGAACTTCCTTCTTCCATTTCCCACTACAATGCCACCTCGCGATACTACCTATCGCCCTCTAGCCCTCAATTCCCCCTCTCTCGGACATTTCGCCACCAAACCCGCGTCTAACCTCGCCGGCCCGTCGCTGCATCGTGGCTTGCATAGTCCGTGCAGCTCTAAATTCGGACCCCGATGCTGCGCCTGCGCATGGCCCTGAGGCTCAAAAGCCCGGCCATCCGAGATGCATGGCTGGCGAGATATTGATACCAGAATCCTGCTATACGTGCATCCATTTGCACATTTATTGATTTCGAGGAAAAATTTTTCCAACCTCTTGTTTGCTTGGCGGGACAAACAAGCCGTGGCGAAGCGACACCAGCCCTCGATGGTCGCCTCACCATGACACGGTGTAGGCTGACGGGAAGGTCTTGGGAGGATCAGACTCGCAGGAACGAGCAAACTTTTCATTGTCGGCGAGCAAAAGTTCCTGCATTCGCCAAGCGAATAGTGGCAAAAAAGGCTACAAATTGCAACGTCCGAGGAATGAGAGGCAAGTGCCGTCCGCGCTCATGTCTCACGTCCGCCCATTGTATTACCTGCGGGAGTCTCGTAGTTTTTGTGTATATATATAGGCTCTCTTTCCCCAATGTCTGTCTCACTTGTTCTTTCTTCAACAGCAGCAGAGCATCACTTCGCGATCCCTAGCATCGCTTGATTCTTACAACATGCTTCGAACAGCTCTTCTTGGTGCCGCCCTCGCGGGCCTCGCCGCCGCCGACATGACCGTCATCGTCGCCACCGACGTGCCGCCTCTCCCCCTCCAGACCCAATCCGCCGTGCTCTCGGCCGGAGACCTCTGGGCTCAGAGCCTGCCCGAGGAGCGCCCGCCGCAGACTCCATACAACGCCTCCCTGCTGCTCTCCAAGTACACGCCCGAGTTTGACGTGGCCGACACGCGGGCCTTTGCCCCCAACACCATCTACCCGTCCTCAGACAGCGTGGTGCGCGGCGCCCTCGAGGCCTGGGCCCAGCACCAGCACCTCGTGCTGCGACCCGACGAGGTCTGGTTCGAGGTCCTCGCCCAGCTCAACTTTTACATGGCGGCCCACGCCGAGGAGGTGCGCCACCTGTTCGTCGACTTTGACGGCCAGGAGGAGATTGTTGTCAAGGCCTTTACCTGGCGAGACGTCATCTCGAGCTTCGCCGGGGAAATTCAGAAGCGCGTCAAGACGGACTGGCTCAAGGAGTGGATCATGCCCGGCTTCAGCACGAGCAACGAGGACGACGGCATGACGGCCACGGTGCTCATGATGGGCCTCGTGAAGCAGTACTTTTCCTTCACAGGCGGCATCATCTGCGGCCTACCTCAAGTGACGCTCCTCGGCACCCGGGACGACTGGGCCCGGCTCGTCGAGAAGCTGGATCGCCTGTCCGAGTTTGGCGAGGAGCCCCAGGAATACGCGGAGAACCTGCGGCCCATCTTCAACCGCTTCGTGCGGACCTTTGACGAGCCCGACAGCGAGGAGATCAAGACGTTTTGGCGCCAGATCGTCCGCGCGGAGCACCACATGACCTGCGGCAAGGGAGCCATCGAGTTCAACATCACCGGCTGGATCCTGGGCCTGCTGTACTGGAACGAGAACGGCGGCCTGCGCGTGCCCAAGCCGAGCCCCGATGGCCAGCACTACTACGTGCAGGGCAGCGGCGGCGTCACGCTCGACGGCGTCGAGTACCATGGCCACCCCATGGACAAGCTGCCCGTGGGCTACGCCCGGGTGCCGCTGAAGATGCTCGACTTCCCGCAGCCCGGCACCGACAGCGACGCCTACCTGGTGGCAGGCAACATCGGCGTGAACCGCACGGCGGCGGTTGAGGAGGGCGGGTACGCGCGCGCGCAGCCGATGAGCTCGTGGTTCATGTTCGGACCCGTGGACAAGAGCCACAACCAGACGGGCGCGCTCGGCAGCTTCAAGGAGCTCAACGCGATGGCGATGGGCATGGAGGAGCAGCCGAGCTGTCCCGGCTACCAGAAGCCGTGGGACCCGGCGACATCTCAGCAGTGATGCGGACCGGTGAAAATGGAACGACGAGACGGGACACGTGGCTATTGTAATGGATGAAGAGTTTTTTGGTAATTCAATAAAAGTTGCATTGTCTTGTTAGCGTGTCGTGAATTGAGGTGACTGACGCCATGTAAGTTGTTGAGTGGCCGTATAAGTCGACGGGGAGCTTGGTTCAGCTGGCAAGCCACAACGCTTTTGCGGCAGACCAAATGCCTGAACAGGCTCAGCTCAACGCCTCAACGCCCCGAAATTGATGGTTAACACGTCTCCAGCCAGATTCAACACTGGTAGCGTGAACTCGCCGTGAACTCTGCAGTTAGCGCCCATCTCCACAGACCCGGTCATTGGGCTGACGGGCGAGTACATATATGGCAGTCCCCGAATGAAAGGTCTAGCTATCTCATCCCAGCTTCCCCCTCCTCCGACGTTTTCACTTTTCTTTCCATCGATTTGTTAAAACAAAAGCAACGGAATAAAACAAAATAAAAAACTCCCTCTTCCACCACAATGTCTCTCATCAAGTTCTACCGCGCCGACTACTCCACCGCCGGCATCACCGACGCCGTCCTCCGCGAGCTCGAAGCCGCCGCCGGCCACCCCCTCGCCGAGCGCATCGACGTCGCCCTGCGCACCGGCACCCGCGACCCCTCCTTCCTCGCCGTCAACCCCAACGGCTTCGTCCCCGCCCTCGTCCTCCCCGACGGGGAACCCCTCTGGGAATCCGTCGCCATCACCGCCTACCTGGGCGAGACGCACGGCGTGGCGGCCGGGTTGTGGCCGGCGGCGACGGAGGTGGTGAGGCGCGCGCAGGCGCTCAAGTGGATCGCGTGGTCCAACGTGAACCTGCCGCTGCACGCGCGCGCGATCGGACGGGTGCTGCACGGGGAGAAGGAGGCGGAGGAGGGCGTGCAGAGGGTGAGGGAGGCGGATGCGGAAAAGGCAAAGGGGGAGTTGAGGACGCTGTTGGCGGTGCTGGATGGGGGGTTGGAGGGGAGGGAGTACCTGTTGAAGGAGGGGTATTCGTTGGCGGATACGCATATTTGGGCGTTTATGAGCTACGTCAAGATGTTGGGGGTGGATTGGGAGAGTTTGGGCAACTTGAAGGCGTGGGTGGACAGGGTGGGTGCGCGGGAGCAGCTCAAGGGTCTGTGAGAAGTTGGATATGGTAAAATGGTTTGCATGTTGGAGTTCTTGCCGTCGGGAACTGAATACTGCGATTGATGAGTAGATTGGCTTCGCATATGTATGTCTCGCAGTTGTCTTCAGACCACACCGCAAGATGGATGGGCCCTATGAAATGACTTTCAAACTTGCTGGAAGAATTCCAACACAATCAGATTGTTAACAGTCGGATCTGTTCTACAGAGTAAAGCATGAAACTAAAAATACAATAGGTGGTGCTATGGTATGCGAGTCACGCTGTCATACATTGTACCTGATCTATACATGGCCGACATTGTCGCACGGGCGAAATACAGCTGTGTCTGTACCTTGGCCTAGAGCTGTTATTTGCAATTAGATGAGGAAAAATATATATTTCAACTTTTCTAAATGTTTCTATTCTATTTTTACGCGGCTCCTTTAACCCGTAGTCTTTTCTTGCTATTCTGGTGGCAATTAACTGCGCCCGCCTATTAATTTGGTTGTTGCATGTCAACACGAATTAATGCCCCACGATCGCGAACCCCCTGCCTCTCTGTCCTCAGCTCCTGCTCCTGCTTCACCGACCAGCAAACAAACGCCCTTCTTCCCAACATTCCGCATGCATGCCTCCCCGTCGAAACGCCGCCCGATCAACACTCCCACGCCCATGGCCGCCGCTGCTCAGCACAGTCGCACGCGCTCCGATCGCGTCGGCGGTTCTGCTGCCGCGCCGGCTGCGGCCCCGGCCTCGCGACGACCGCTCTCGATGCACGGCCGACCACCACCACCATCACCATCACCCGCAACAGCCTCGACCCCAACGACGCCGGCCGCCAAGGCATCGGCTGCCGTAGCCCCCAGCCACCACCCATCTCCGATCCCCGCGTTCCTGACCAACCTGCGACTGCTCGACCTCGACCTGCGCCACGACTGGCCCGGCATCACGCCCGCCACGTTTGCCGGCACGACGCCGCAGAACCACAAGCGACGCGTGCAGGCCGTCGAGTGGGCCCTCTACCGCCTCTTTGAGATTTGGGACCCAGAGGATACGGCATCTGTACGTTGTTCACTTCCTCGACAAGGAGGGTGGGTGTTGCTGACCGTGTAAGAAACTCAAACCACACTTCCCCGCGGTCGACCAGCTGCAGTCCGTCAGTCTGCGCGCCGCGCTCCTCCGCGGCCTCGAAAACGCAAAGAAGAGTGGCGCGCTCGGCCGGGACGCCCTGATTCGAAAGACGATGCTCGACGACTGCAAGGGCGAGCGGCTCGAGGAGGTGCTGGCCGCCTTCTCCGCGACGGTGCTGCGCAGCACCCTAGCCGCTCGAGGACCGTACCGCCCGCTGGCCGTGAAGCTCGCCATAGACGACGACGGCCATGACGACGACGGTCACCTCTTGCGGCCGCTCGTCCTCGCGCACCGCGCGTCCCTGCGACGATCCCTGGACAGGCGACGGGAGGCCGCGGCCAGGTACCGCGACTTTGGCGACCTGCTGGCCATGAAGGAGCGGGGTCTTGCCCGCCGCGACGAGGTCCTCCGCGCGAGGCCGGCGCCCGCGGTGTCGCAGGACACCTGCCGGAGGGTGCGGCAGACGGTGAGGGACAACTGGTCCGGGAACGAGGCGTGGCTGGACGCGCTGCTCGCGGGCGACGCGAGGGGGCAGACGGGGGCGCTCCTGGGCGCGCCGTACGATAGGGTGTGGCGAAGCGTGCAGCAGGGACGGCTCGCGGAGATCGAGGACGACGCGCGCGGCGGCCTGCTCCGGCAGCTCGACGACCGCGTGGAGGCACAGCGGCAGCGCCTGGCACGGTGGGATGAGTTGCGTCGGGACATGGTAGGCGGCGGCAGCAGGAGAAACAATCAGCAACCGGCCTCGTCGCCATTGAAGCGGAGAGCGGCGGCGGTGGCGAAGCCGGCTCAGAAGGGCATCGATTTACGATTCAACGCACATGTCGACTTGCATGTTGGCGCCGCTGGCGTGACGCGGCCGACCTACAGCGACGAGGAGCCACTTCACCAACACTACGCGACCATCATGGACGAGCTCGATCAGGAACTCACGGACATCAAGACTAGCAGTTTCGAGGACGCCGTGCAGCGGCTGAATAACATTCGCGCGCAGTATGGCGGTGGCCGCGCGGACGTCTCGGCGCACCTCTCCAGTGATCCCATCTCCGAGCTCAGCGACCTCGATGAGGACGAGGATGTGCCCGACGACTATGCGCCGTACCGCCATCATCCCCACCAGCACAGCGCGGCCAACGCAGTGCCGCCCCGACCGGTCAGCATGTACGCGGCCGACCGCCGGACCGGCTACTCGGAAGATGACGGCTACTCGTCCGCCTCCACGTCGCACGCCGGCACCCTCCGCGCCACCACCACCGACTGGGATGCCTCCTCGGCCTCCTCGCCGCCCACCAGCGGGTTTTTCGACGACGCCCAGTCCCCGACCAAGTCTAAGCGGCACACGCTGTCCCTCGCGGAGCGCACGCGCATGTCCATGGCGCGCCGCTCGATGCAGCGGCTGCGAGACGAGGAGCCCGAGCCGGAGCCGCTACCTGTGCGCACCAGGGCGCCACCGGAGGATGAAGAGGAGGAGGAGGAAGCGGGGGGGCTCGATTTGGTGAGCAGGACGCGCATGAGCATGGCGGGGTTCGAGAGAGCGCAGCAGAGGGCGAGGTCGGATAGGCAGCGTGAGATGCGCAGGGAGATGAAGCGTGCGAGGGCGCTGCCGCCTCGTCGGGAGGGCAGCCAGTGGGAGGACTGAGGTGGAAGCTTGCATTTGGCGAACTGTGCATCGTTGTGTGTGATGTGGCCGGTGTGAGGGGGGATTGGACTACCTGCGAGAAAGAGGGGTGGTGAAGGAGATTAAGGAAAAGTATAGCCTGTTTGAAACTGTAATGATGACGACGACTTCACATCTCTTACTCCCTGTTCGCAGAACGACGCGTGCATACCCTTGACTGTCCAGGTTCTCACAGCAACATATCACCATCCACCAAAGCAACCGCCGTAGTATTACTTTAGTGGTGTGCAGATTTATCATCACGTTCGGCCTTCCGCTCCACGGGTTGAACAAGAGTATATTTTAGCAGTTTCCAAGTATGTTCTAGAATACAATATCTGCAACGAGAGCCAAGTTCTCGATCCATCTACCCTACAGCCTGGCCTCCCCGAGACCCTTGTAACAAAAGCCTACCACCACTGGGCAGTCGTCTTGCGAATCGTGTTGGAGCCGCAGTGCACCTCGCCGCCATTGGTATGGTGCGTGTGCCAGTCGTCCATGTAGTGGACGGTGTAGTTGGCCTTTGCGTAGGCCGCCGTGACGGCCGCCGCCAAGACATCCTTGCCGCCGATGACGGGCCCCCAGGGGTTCGGCGCCACGTACTCCTTGTCTGAGAGGACGACGCCGTTGATGCAACCGGGATACATGGCGCTTACCTGCATGACGGCGCTTCCGTCCTGGCGCCGGATGATGCTGCCGGGCTTGACGCCGGCCGCTTCTCGAATGTTGGCGTAGGGCTTCAGGTTGCCATAGTGCTTGCGGCTGCCGCCCTGTCCCGGCTTTCTCGGAGACGGCGCGTAACCAGGAGTCTTCTGCGGCTTCTGTGGCGATGCCGACGAGGTGGTGGAGGGCCCGGTGTTGTTCGATGGCCCGCATGCCCATGGTTCGGGATGGAAGAGAGCGGGGACGCGGATAATCTCGGCGTCAGTGACGCCCGTCTCGCGCTTGAGTATGGCAATGTTGGTCTTGATGCTCTCGTCGCAGTACTTTTGAATGTCCGTTATGTTGACCATCTTCAGCAAGTCGTCGATGGTGCTCGTGGGCACGCATGTCGCCGGCGCGTCGCCCGGCACCACGGGGCGGGACACGGCACGAACCTTGCCGTGTCCCTGCTTCTGCGCCTGCTGAAGGATAGCCAATCCGGCGAGGGCGTCATCGACCATCATAACCCAGCCGCGCTTGTTCTTGGCGGGCAGGAACTGCACGAACTCGTCCACGTGCCCGACTTTCAGCCAGGTGGTGTCCATCTCGATGGGCGCCTGCACTTCCTGGGCGTTGAGAAATTTGACCATATGGGGCTTCTCCTTGTTTTGAGAACCCATAATCGTGCGCCCCGCGGGATACGACTTGCCGTTCAGGGTGTACGGAGGGACCGTCTCTAGGTTGCCGGTGGAATCGGTGGTAAAGCCGTGCCAGGGCTGCTGGACCGCACCCATGCTGTCGGACCGCATATTGCGGAAAATCCAGCGATGGGCCTGTCTTCTGTCGTGCTGCGCAGAAGCAACCATGATCCGGAGCACTATTGGTCCGGTCGGTCCCGGCATGGTAGTGTAGCCCGGCTCAAAGAAGTCTTGAGCCCAGGTGTCTGTCGTATTGACCAACACAAACTGCCCCTTGACGCCTGCCTTCTTGGAGATTTTCTCAAGGTCGTCGACAAACCTCTTCTGCATGTCAGACTCCGGTTTCTGCACGCTAGAATCCGGCGGTAGTATTCCCGAGTACCAGGACGAAACAACCTGTTCAGTAAGCTGGGCATGGTGATGAGTTAGGACAGGAGCAACTCGCATGGCTACACTGTCCTTGGCTTCCTTGCCCTGGTCCTTGACCGAAAATTGCAACGTGGCTCTACCATCCCATTCCACGGTGCGAACCTCGCGAGCGTCGACGCCGAGGCTCAGTCCCTTGCGCAGCTGATCTGCTTTAAAGGTGTAGTTGGATGCGATGTAGGTCCAATTGGATCCCTCCTTGAGGAAGACGCGCACCTTGGAGGCAGCAGTCTGGTTGATAACCACAACAGACCCCGTTGCCGAATTACCGAGAGTAGGGATCGGAGCAGTTAAAACGGGCGCCAAATACTTGGGATTGCGCTGGATGTTGTCGCTTGCATCGTTGCAAGAATTGAAGTTCGGATAGCCCTCAGAGGGGTTGTAATTCTCTTGGCCCCCATTGTCGCCGCCGCCACACTCGTCGTCATCTTCGCCATCCTCGTCGCCGTCGCCTTCGGCACCAGGCGGGAGAGGAGGCGCATCAGAAGGGTCTTCAGCAGCAATTTGCGACGCGCAGCGGCGGTTCGAGTCCCCAATGTTGGCCAGGAAGAGGGCACCGGACTTCTCAGTCCAGGTGTTCTTTCCAGCGACGTCGTTTCCTCCAATGTCTACCTTGCCATCGCGGTTGGAGTCTGCAAATATCTTTGCCTCAAGAGCCTGGCTTGCGCCAAGGAGGCCTGCATGTATACACTCGTTAGCGCTCACGCAACCGCATATGATATGTACTCAGCAGCGGCCATACCTAGAGTAAGAGCGGCTGCGCTTCCAAGATACCTCATGATGTATCGTGAAGCAGAGGTAGAAGGCGGGAGAATAAAAATGAAATATCAGTCAAATAATAAGCGAATGAAAGTCGGACAAGATCAGGACCGCTTCGATGAGCCGAGCAGTCGAAGATGCTTCTATCCATCTGGCTTTGAGGAGCGAATGGGCATATTTATAACTTTTAACTAGATGCCTGGATTCAGCCAGTACTCGAGGTCTATTGCTGGACACTCATCTCTGCCAAGATGGCAATGGTTGCATTGCCAGAATGCAACCAACTACTTGTCCGGGCCACGCGTCCTGCTCAGCCGAGAAACGCACTTGGCTTCGCGATGAGCCTCCGTTTAGTGGGTGTTGGCCGCCTCGTGGCTGCGATTGGGTTGAGTTAAGCTTGATGATCTTTTAGGCAGGTGCCCGGTGATTGAGGCAAAAGCTCATGCCGATCGCCCAAAGACAAGCTATGAAGCGGGGGATCCGGCATATAGCTCCATTTTGCCCCCCTCGTGAAGCATGGACGATGTGAAATTTCCTTCCCGAATGCGTTTCGAAGACGGCGAGTCATTCTTCAGATCGGGTGACTGTGGGCTGCTAATCTAGACTGTGGCGGAGGAAGGGGGCGGCGCAGAGAGAAGGAGCGATGGGGGCGTTAATACAAGCTGCCGGCAATGCCTCGAAGATCAGCTGGCAGCCAGCCTGCAAGGAATATGGGGAGGGTTTCCTGGGCATTAGCCATGGCAGAGCAAGGTTGGCTTGTTGGTATCTCCGAAACCTGCAGTTGTTGCAGACTCAGTTCGGCCATGTACGGTGGAGGGACACAAGTCAAAGCTCTCGCCGTTCGGTTCGGTAAGGCCAAAGAGATTACGAAACTATACACAAATTGACAAATCCGGAGGGCCAAGGTAATTATGTCCCGACAGTATTTCTTGGGGGTGCTTAAATCGCTGTGAATTGGAGCTTGTTCCCCGTCGCTGTGATCGGGCAAGTCGGTTCGCCGACTCGCGTCGTCCGGTCCTCCGTAGTAAACTACCAGACTAATTAGCTTGGCAGCTTGGCAATTGAATCGAGTTAGTCGCTACGGAGTACAGCCGACTCGGAGCGCACTCCTCACAAGGCTTAGCACCCGGATAGGTCTTGGATTGCGCGTGTTCTCGCCACGCCAAGACCTTTGCGAGTCGACTACCTGCCGAGTGACGAGCAAGAAATGAGAAGATTCATGTATACGAAGTAGAATAACCCTCGTTGCAGATCCTTGTGATTCTTCAGAGGACCGCCGTGCGATTCCATCTTGACGATCTCGGGTAATTACCGCAGACACTTAGTTACTGCTCCCGTCGGACTGCGTCTCGGAAGGCGGCCGGATCTCGTCGGCGATCAAAATTATGCCTTTTGATACTGCGAATCTCAGTAGTTCTTGGGCAAGTTAATGCGCGACAAGAGCAATGCTTCCGAGCGCTACAGTGTCCCGTATCTTAATCTCTAAACAAGAAGGCTGCCTCAATTCAGTGTGCCCTAATGACACTCGATGCACTCTACTGGAGTAGTAAACCGCTGTTTAGCTGATACGTGCAATATCATCATCTGCATGCTTCGTCTACCTGCTAATCAAAACTATACAAGAAGGGGGAGGCAGTCCAGCCATGACGAAGCTGTCAGGCTGAACACCCGGTTGGTTGACAAGAGACAATCAGCAAGCAGTATTCGACACGCAATCACACCGGACGTTGGGGCAAAAATGTTAACAATGGGTAATTGTTTTTGCACTGCCTCTTCTCTCGTCCTATTTTGGAACACTGCCATCCTTGATTTGATTTTGTTTAGCGTCCAGTGTTGCTGCTCCGGGGCTGTGTTGGCTTGGACAATAACGGCAGTTGTTCGTCGATGTCTGTGCCACAACATGTTGACATGCGCCTAGCAAAACGTGACGTGTCGATGACAAAAACTTCGATTTTTTTCGGAGCGCAGATAATAACGTCATTCATGCAAATGCGCGTACAGTTTGGTCTCAGTATTCGCTGTTGGCGGATGCGCATGCTCTGCCTGGTTTGTGGCAGGGATTTGGCTTGGCCTCCGTTTCGAAGAAGTAATGAATAGTTCTCTATCATTACAACCATGCACCGCGTAATGCTTGGACTTGCTATGCACGGACTGCGGAAATGTCTCCATTGAACCAAGTCTACTTACCCCATTCGCGATACCGTGCTCTTCAGATTCACAAGTCTGACAGCCAAAACCATTCAAGTTATGACCCAGTTGCATCCTGGAAATTTGTGTATTCTTATAATAGTATATCATACAGTGATTGAGACATTCCCCAATCCTTGGTTTAGTGTTACATCGCTGCCCTGTGGTCTCCGACCATTCCCTACCAGCCCTGCTTTCGCAGCTCGTGCACGCGAGCGTACGCCGCGCAGAAACCGTCCCTGAAGCGCGACCGCCAGCGCTCGCTCGCCAGCCGCTTGCGCTTCAGGCCTGGCCGCTCGTGCGCCTTCTGCGAGTGGTACTTGGTCTTGATGTGCTGGTGCTTAACCAGGCGCCCCAGCATCGCGAGCGCGCTGCGGACCGTCGGCGCCGAGTTGGGCCCCGGCTGCGCGGCACGCACGAAGATGGTGCGGCCCGTCGTCGCCGCCGCACGCACCCGCGGCCGCGTCAGGGGGTCCTCCTGCTGTAGAGAGCGCCCGTAGTCGGCCGCCTTGGTCGACAGGATCGACGTCACGTCGAGCTCGAACGGCAGCGCCTTGCTGGTCGCCGAGTATGGGTGGGCGGGCGCGTCGGTGGAGGGGGAGGATTTGGCGACGACGTCGGAGGCGGACTTGGGAGGAGGAGGAGGAGGCGGCGGCGTTGTCATGGTGGTAGCGGTGGATTGGACGTCGGGCTTGGTGGGTGTCGGAGCGGCGGTTTCTTGCGGTTTCGGCTGAATGCCGCCGATGAGGGGATTCACGCGCGGCGCGGGCTTAGGTGCGCGACGATCGGCGAGGTTCATGGCGGTTGTGGTGAAGCATCGCGCGACCGGACGCTGGGTGGCTATCCGGCACAGCATCGAGCTGCTGTGACGAATTGAGGCAGCCCTGTTGAGGGTATTAGTACTGGAGCATTAAGGCAATA
The DNA here is from genome assembly GCF_001636725.1 of Cordyceps fumosorosea ARSEF 2679. Taxonomy (NCBI): domain Eukaryota; kingdom Fungi; phylum Ascomycota; class Sordariomycetes; order Hypocreales; family Cordycipitaceae; genus Cordyceps; species Cordyceps fumosorosea. The sequence goes on along the minus strand of NW_017387318.1, from coordinate 487,129 downwards.
CAATTGATGCAAAGTTAAGGAAATTGACCGTACATTTCGATCCGAGCCAAGCGGTAGGCAATGCTGTCCAAATAGATTGATGCTGGTCGAGCCGTAGCTAGGAGGTCGACGCTGGTCGAAAACTGAGTTGGCTGCTCGAGCGGAAAAAATATTGATGCGGCGCTGCCAAAAGCTCATCTTGTGGACGGTGGGACCAATCAACGCCGCGCCGCAAACTTGGAGCTCCATCCATCTTTAATCTTTAACTCTGCATCGCGCCAGGCAACTTCTTGGTACAGCCAAAATATTTTCCATCTCCTTCATTTTTCCTGCTACCGCATAATTACAGTCGAACGAGCCAAGCTGGGAGTTTCGCCGCAGTCGAAATCGCGTTGAGCATCACGCGACATGTCCTACAACCAATATGGAGGCAAGTCGCCCACTTCACTGGTGCGAATGCCTAGCTAACAGGTTGCAGGTAATCCATACGGCGCGCCACCTGGATATGGAGGCTACGGCAATGCTCCCCCAGGCATGGGTGCTCCTCCAGGCATGGGTGCTCCACCAGGATTGAGTAGGTGATGATGCTATCTGCAATCGAAGTGAATGCTGACGTCTGACAGGCGCTCCTCCTCCTGGTGTCCCAGCCCGCCCAAACATGCCACCGGGCATGCAACAAGCGAACGCGCCACCAGCAGCTCGTGGTGCACCGGTCTCTTTCCAACCCCCGAACCTACCTAACATCAATTTCAGCGCCCCCGTGATCCGACTCGGCACGACAGGACCTGCCTCCGGAAACGAACGCAACGACGGACCCAGACAAGGCGGCCGCCCGGGGCTTGGCATGGACAGAGGCCAGGACCAAGGGCGATCGTCGAATCGCGATGCAGTGCAAGCTCTGATTCCCGCAACGGCCGAAGAGAAACTGCGCACGATCTTCATACACCAGATTCCAGAAGGCGTGGGCAGTGATGGCGTTCAGAAAATTCTCAGCGCCGTGGGGCGGCTAAGGAGATGGGAGGCGCTCGACAGCGTAATGGATGATCACAAGGGTGCCAAGTTTGGCTTTGCGCTGTTCGAGGATGTTGAGTCCCTGCACAACGCCGCGCGCCTACTGGCCGAGGAGGAGGTCCAGGTGCCCAAAGCAAAGCAGCCCATTGCAAAGGAACAGCCCAAGGACGATACGTTCGAAGGCATCGAAACGGTCAAGTTACAAACTTCGCTGGACGCCAGCTCGGTCAATTACCTAGAGGCGTTTCGCAAGGAGGAAGAGGAAGCCGATGCGGGGGAGGCGCACGCCCGCTCGCAGCTCAAACAGGCTCTACGTGATTTATTCTACCCACTCTCGGCGCCAACATCTGAACGCGTGGAGACCCGCGTGGAAAGCTCTGGAAACGAAGAAGTAGTAGAGGTTGTCAATATTGGCATGGCACAGGAGGACGAGCTGTCGGACATCCCCGCCGAGATCCGTGAAGTCGTGCTCAAAGAGATCGCGGCCTTCCGTGAGCGCAGCAATCAGCATGACTTGGAACGTCTACGCGGGGAGGAAGAGTTTGAAGAGCAAGAGAGACGACGCAATGGAGCATCCAGAGCCGCACCCCACGATGGCTCGAACGGCACCCCCCTCGGCCCGCGCGGCGCACCCTCCGGCCCCCGAGCGCAGAACGGAACGACTGGTGGCGGCCCCTCGTCCACTTTTGTCAACGGCGGCGTGGAGAATGGCGGCATTACCTACGAAGACGACGACGACGGCATGGACGCCAGCGACGACGAGCTCGACCGGCGACGGCTCAAGGAGGAGCAGGCCGAGGCAGACAAGGCGTATGCCGAGGCGGAGCGGCGGTGGTCGAACCGCGAGCGCTCGCGACAGGCGGCGCTGGAGCGGGAGCGCAACCGCGAAAAGGACGGCGCGGCGGTGCGCCAGCAGCGCGCCGCCGCCCGCCTCGCGCAGGACAAGGAGTGGGACGACGAACGCGAGGCAGCCCGCAAGTCCCACCCGTATTACCGCGACCGCGCGGCGTGGGCGCGCAAGCGCGCCGCCGATCGCGCCGACGAGGACGCCAGGGATGACGCGGACCTCGCCGCAGCCGTTCAAGCTGTCCCTCGGCGCCGCGGCCCAACGCGCCCAGGCCGGAGCCGCCCAGCGGCGCGCGCGCCGCACCGTCGCCGAGGTCGAGGGCCTCCTGGACGACGAGGAGGAGCAGGCCGGCACGCGCCGCATCCGACCGCTCGTGCCCATCGAGCACACCGCCGGCGGCGCCGGCATGACGGAGGAGGAAGTGTCGGAGGCGGTGCGCGCGCTGGCGCAGGAGATCCCCTCGGACAGGGACGGCCTGTGGCGGTGGTCGGTGCAGTGGGACCACATGGACGACGGCGTCATCGCGGACCGCCTCCGGCCGTTCGTGGAGCGCAAGATCGTCGAGTACCTCGGCGTGCAGGAGGAGATGCTCGTCGAGGCGGTGGAGGAGCACCTGCGGAAGCACGGGACGGCGGCTGCTCTGGTCGAAGAGCTGGAAGGGGTAAGTTCTCTCTTCTTTCACCCGTCATTCCACCCAATTTTTACCACCTTGGCAAGATCTCTTTCTCTGTCGCCATGACTTGCGTCTAACCCCCCCCCGCTTGCGTCGCGGCTGACACGCATACTAACACATTTGATAGGCACTGGACGACGAGGCGGAGGACCTGGTCAAGAAACTGTGGCGCATGGTCATCTTCTTCACGGAATCAGAAAAGAGGGGGCTGCCGGCGTAAGCAGGATGATGCGCTTTACTGCCGCGTGCATGGAGGGGATGATGGAAGCAGAGAGCACGTTTTCGGAGTCTGGGACATTGGTTGGTGGATTTACTTCAATCCACACGGATACTATTTATTCCTTGCTTCATCTTTCTGTAAAGTATTCAAAAAGCTACAAATGGCGAACGGTTTCGGGTTATGGTCACGTTGCTGGACTTTGAATGTGGACTGAACATGTCGTGTTATTTGTGGTGTTAGAGTAAGCTGAACATGGAGTCTATTCAGTGACCTGTAAAGGCTTGCTCCGCCTCGCGTCGCCTTCTGTTGTAGGGACAACCAGGCGCGTAAGTCATACTATTCGTTTTTTGCATCGTGATTCATATCTTGATTTCATCGTTTCATCGCTCGTCTCATAGCACCAGAATACTCCGTTTTCTTTTACTTGCTCTCGCCGCGGGGCTCCCAGCCCCGCTTTGCCATCTCAAAGCCCTCAAACTCGAAGCCAGGAGCGACAGAGCAGCCGACGAGGGTCCAGTCGCCGAGGCTCTGCGCATGCTGCCACTCGCCACGCTCGACAATGACCTGGGGTCGCTGGCCGGCCAAAATGTCCGCGCCGAGAACGGCGTCTCGGACGGGGGCGCCGTCGTCCCAGGAGAGCGAGAGGCGGAGCGGGGCGCCGGCGTAGTAGTGCCAGACCTCGACGGCGTCGAGAACGCGGTGCCAGTGGGAGATGCCCTCGGCGCCCTCGAGAAGATAGTAAATGTAGGTGCTGGCGGCGCGAGGCGCCTTGCCGGGGGCGTCATCCGCTGAGGTGGCTGTATGGGGGGCCACGGCGGCGGTGTCGCGGTAGGTTTCAACAAAGTAGCCCTTTTCAGGGTGGGGGGTCAGGTTGAGGGCGGCGATGATGTCCTTGGCGGTGCGGGAATTGGCGGCGGCCATGATGGGCGATCGATCTATAGGCTGATATGGAGTGTTTTGTTTGGGTTGATCTTGGAGGAGGAGAAAAGTTCACAAGCGCTGACTTGCGTGTTTCGTGTTACCTGGTTGCTGATGAGGGGAAAGCGGTGGAAGCTTGGTGCTTATGGCTCGGCGCTTGGCTGGCTATTCAGAAGAGGGGAGAAATGGCGTCGAAACGGTTGGGACGGACGGGTCTGGAACTAAAAACTCGGCAGGAACTACCTATGTACTAAAGTGGCATCAGTAAGCTAAGTCATAGTGAGGTATTCATAAGGCAGGCTCTCGGGACGATTCGCGTTCGGCTGGTGGCATAAAAAAGGTAGTGGGTGTCAGCGGTTTGTGTCTTCTGTTGTGTGTTGTTTGCTTATTACATAGCTTGCTTGACAGGAACTTTTTTTAGGCGGCATTGCTGATCCATGATGACCAGGGGGTGGTGTCGATCGGCATTGGTGGGGGCAGTTTTGCGCCACTGTCTGTTGGCATTGGCGAGGCTGTTCATGCCAAGGGTCTTTTTGAGAGTCAAGGTGTACTGTACGGACTAGGTAGTCTAAATTGGAACGGTGGACGAGTGAACTTTGGATGCCGTGGGGTGATTTGATAATGTGACAAGATGGAGTGGGATGGATCGTGATAGGTTGGGCGGTTTGCATTGCTGAGTGTGATATGGAGGAGGTGATGGAGGAGGGGAGAGATTTTGCTGGTGGCGGCGTATTTGCTGACCACCAAGTGGGCGAAGGGAGGAGGAAGGAGGGGGAGGGGTGATATTGTCAAGGCTGATAATTATGTGTGCATTGAGTCGGCAGACGAGACAAATAGAATGGCAAAGAGTTTGATGATTCATTTCTTCTACTTCGTACTGAGAAATAATTAACAACCTGGGGTGCTACTATTCGTCGTGTTTGGTGATGCCATCATGGGCCTCTTCAGGTGACCGGCGGGCAAGCCCACTAAACCCACCAAAGCCAAGTGCGGGCGGCCTGGGGGCCAGGGACCAGGGGGGCCTTCGGTGGGAATTTGCAGGGGCAGATTGGCAGAGGCTGGCAGGGGTCTGGCGCTAGAAAGGTCCGATAGCTGCAGGTAATAATGAGCGAATGGCCAACTTCCGAGCTTGCATCTTGTTAACAGAAAAGACTCCTAAACTAAGAATAGCCTGGTTGGATGTTGGTGTGTTGCACGGAAAAGAAATAAAATTACCTGCCTACCAAGCTGCAATGGATGGCGCCGCACATATCAGCTCATGAGCCGCGAATGCAGGCCGGAGGAGTTGCTGCCGTGTTGGTACCTTGGTACGGATACTGGACCAGTTATCGCCTCAGCCCAGGTACTATACCCCTTGACGCAATGTAAAAATAACTCTATTTACAGGAAAGGAGGAGGCAAAAGACAGAGACAATTGTTGCAGAAACAGAAACAGCAACAGAAGCCCTTTTCTTCCGACACAGCGTGAGTTGTCTCAGTCAGTATCCGTAGGTAGCGCTGTAACTTGTCCCCCGCCGCATCGTATCAGGCAGTTCTTTCAGCCCACCATAGCGACCACACCAAGTCGGTACGCGGATCGGAAGACGGCCGGACAGGCGGACAAGGTCAGCTAAATATTTTGCGCCGAGACAAGCCTCTCTGCCTTGGTTCTCGAAAGGTCGAAAGGTGAGGTAGCATGGGCTTACCAAGTGTAACCTACCGGAAGGTATAGCTTGATACGCTTACACCTTAACTTTTCCCACCTTTTTTGCTCCATCTCATCATTCCTCTCACTCACCCACTTTCCCACTTTGGTCGGCCCTCCCTCCTTGCCTCCTCCTTACGCCTCTCCCTCTGCGGCTATCTGGAATAAAAACGCCTGCCGTCCCGCGCCGCCCTCACTAACGTGGCCGCTTTTTTTCTTCCTCACCTCTCCGATCTTTCCATCTCTTCAACAACAGCCCGCATTGTGTCCCATCTTCATCGTTTTGCGTTCGTTTGCAAATACCCTTCGTTTGGTGGAAAGATGTAGCCAGGGCTACCCCTCCCTCGACTAAGCAAACCATCACCAGCTCATCACATCACGCAAACGCACGCACCAACCCGTGCCGGCAGCAACATCTGTCTGCGCCCGCACCTCGACCAAGAGCCAGCCAGCCAGCCAGCCTCATTCTTTCAGTCTCACCTCTCGACGCAGCCAGCAAACAGCTGGCTTGCTGCCCACCATGGACGACATCAAACAGGACCTTCCCACCTCCATGATCATGGCCGCCTTCATTGGCATCGCCTGGTACATTGGCATCGAAATCAACGCCTCCCTCTTCCTCCTCTTCAAGCGCCGTCGCGGCCTCTATTTTTGGTCCTGCGCCCTCACCTCATGGGGCGTGATCCTCCAACCCGTCTTCATCATCCTCGCCGACTTTTCCGTATGGAGGGATGCCGTTCCCTCCATCACTATGATCTACCTCACCTGGTTCATCATGGTCATTCCCCAGAGCTGGGTCCTCTATTCCCGTCTCCACCTACTCATGCACACCGACGCCATCCTCCGCATCATCAAGTACGTCTTGATCTTTAACTCGATCGTTTTTTCCATACCCACCATGGTCATTGGAACTGTCGCTGTAAGTGTTCATTGCCCTTCCTTGCCCTCCAATTCGGCGTTCACAGCTTGCCTGTCACACCTCGGCATACGCTTACACTCTCCCTAGCAAGCTACTACCATCAACCCCCACCTCACGTCCTTCAACCTGGTCTGGGATCGCGTCCAGCTCGTCGTCTTTTTCGTCCAAGAAACCGCCCTCAGCATTCTCTACATCTTCCAAACCCGCAAGTACCTCAAGGGCCGCGCCCCCCTCCGCCAGCGCGCCTGGTCCACGCCCTCTACCGTCCATGCTGGGGGCACTTCCTACCGCCAGACCTCCCAGGAAAGCGCCATCCTGTGGCAGCTTATCTGGGCCAACACCCTCATCATCGCCCTCGACATCACCCTACTCGGCATCCAGTGCGCCGACCTCTTCCACCTCCAGGGCGCCTTCAAGCCCTGCGTTTACGGCGTCAAGCTCAAGCTCGAGTTCGTCATCCTCAACCGTCTCATCAACACTGTCCGCCAGCCCACGAGCGACGTCTTTTACTCGGGCAGCGGCGGCCCTGGGGGTGCTTTGGGCCCGGGCAGCGGCGATCGAAACCCCGCCGGCGCACTCGGTAGTAACGGCAGCCACGGAAGCTCCCACCTGCGCGGGAGCAGCCTCTGGCAGAAGACGGAACCTGGCGAGGACACATCCGGCGTTCAGCTGGTCCAGAGCCCTAGCCGGACTGCCGGGCGCGACAACAGCGTAGGCAGCGAGGATCCCATCTATCACCGAGCCGAGGCCGTCTGACCTGCTGAATAAGAGGGCCAATCTTTTCCTTTTTCATATTTGTTATGTTTCGATTTACTCAAGCGGCATAGTGCCACACATTCAATCGGGACTGAATGGGATGAGCGATGGAGTTTGGGCTTGATTTTGGAGTTTATGATGGATGCCTCACGATACCATTTTCTATTTTTGCTTTGGATTAATTTTTCCTCTCTTGCCCTGTCACTTTTATAACTCTACGTGTGCACCGAACATATTGAAGCGCACTTAACGGCCATCTATTCTATGTTCAACGACATTTGCATAATACACAATTGCACCACCAAAAACGGGCCCATCCAATCCACCCCTCTGCTAAGCACTCAGTGACGTCACGCATCTCTATGCACCAGCTTCATGAGGGCATGTTTTATGCAACCAAGATGTTGCACATCAGGCGCGAGATGTGTTTGCCCCCTTGCATAGTCATGAATCGTTATATGTACGGTTGTTCTATTTATGCATCATGTCTATCATGCGCATTGCATGAAATCGGCTCATGTTAACGCCGGCACGATGTTGCGCCCTTTGGCTGCCACCCGGGCGGCGCGAGGTCGTAGCCGTCCGTGCTGAACGCGGGAGCAACTGTGCACATCCATTGTTAGCTGCTTATGCCTCCTGGCATGGCCAATTATAGAGACAGAGGGCCCGAGAAAGATGATGACTTACCCGTCGTGCCCACCAGGGTCCAGTTACCGTGCGAGCGCGCGCTCTGCCACTGGTCCTTGAGGATCACCACCTGTGGGCTCTCGCCCGCAAAGATGTCCTGCCCCAGCAGGTGCCTCTCGACCGGCTTGCCGTCGTCCCACGACAGCGAGAGCGTCAGCGGCGCGCCGGCGTACCAGTGCCACACCTCGGCGGCGTCGACGCGGTGCCAGACCGAGTCGCCGGCGGAGCCTTCAAGCAGGTAGTAGATGAGCGTCGAGGCGGAGCGGTTGCTGCCACCGCAGGCCTTCTCCGGGTCGATGAACGTCTGCGCGTAGTAGCCCTTTTCCGGGTTCGAGGTGAGGTTGAGCTGGGCGACGATTTCCTGCGCGGACCGCCGGCTCATGGGGGTGCGGTGGTTCTGTTGCGCGTCGGGGGAGGAGGACACGGCTGCGGCGGTCGCGGTCGTGGCCAGGGCGGCCGCCAGGAGGGCGAAGAGCTGCATCGCGGGTGTGCTTTGCGGGTTCTTGTGTTGCGTAGGGTCCAATTTTGGGTGAGACTGTGCGCTTGAGGGCTGTCGCAAGGTAAACGGACAATCTTGGTATACTCCGCTTCATTGTGCCATCCGAGGAGGGGGATCCCAACGGTCTTTGTAGGATTTGGTCGTCCGTCTGTTCCCCCCTCGCACCCAGGTTCCACCGTGCGCAACGCCGCGCAAAAAGGGACAAAAAGAAACGGAAGGGCCAGCACGCACGGGGCGAGCGGGCGGGCGTGACCAGCCGGGTTGGTGGCGGCGCCCTTTCCGCTGGTTTCCTTTGTTGCACGACTTGGCACCCGCCCGCGGATCGAATAAGGACTAGAGGGCCGGTGGATGCGCGGGCGTATGAACTATCTTTTTCATTTGTTTTTTTTTCTTTTCATGGATTTCTAATCATTGTCATGCAGCTTTCCCGAACGTTTTGTTTTCGTTCTTTTCAGCTTCCAGATGCCCAAATACGAATAAGCTGCATGTCGAACTTGGGCCTCACAAACCCCAGCTTAGTCCGTGTCCCAAAGACAAGCGGAGGGCGCGGAAAATTATGACGACGGGGAACATCAGATGGGACTGAGACTTTAGGTAAAGTTGGGTGAGGCAAGGGCGCTCGCTCCCTACCAATGGCGAGGCTGGCGCAGAATTGGTGCCCATGCCGTTAATTGCGTTGTTAATTCCCGTTATGACTGGAAATTGCCCGAGTGAGGGATTCATAAAAGCCGAGCCCCCCCCCGGCCGCGCAACAAGCCAAATCCTCTTTCAAGCTCCATCCAAACTCCACTAGCATCCCGCGCGACCCAAGGTTCGTCGATCGAAGCGCCAATTCGTGCTAGTTAGTGCTGAGTCCAAGAAGAGGGACCCAACAAATGATGTGAGGAGGGCGCATTTCAATTAACATGGAGCTGTTGGGGCCTAGTGGCGCAGTTGTTGTCGGTTGAGTAGACGGTCGGTGATGAGACGACGCCGCCGCTTCCGCCAGGTCGGTTCATGACTAGGGACAACCAATTTGGCAAAAAACGGGCAACTAGCGCAAGTTGCCAAGGCAAAGGACAAAAACGGGCTCATCGATGTTCTCGGGGATATCAGGTCGGTACGCGTAGTGCACCGTCCGTCTGTTTGTTTGTACTCGTATCAGGCTCGGGCCGCCGCATGGTGCAACTGAGCGTCCAGCGGGTCATTCATCAACAACTGCGAGGCTGGGACATGGTCCTAACAAACTAAGAATGTATGCGCAAGTATGCGAAATGTGCCGTTGAAGACAGGTGCACCACCGTCGGGCGAATTGGTTAAACGAGCGTGCTTGATGGTTGCGGTGCGGTGCGTTACTTGCCGATGTAAGTCGTCAGCTGCCCCATGGCTCATTGGCTATGCATGGTTGTGTGGTTCGATCGCGGAGCGATATATTCGATAGCGTCCTCAAGCAATTCTAGAATACTGCCATGCAGCCCGTGGTTTGGAGTGTAGTCCAAGCAATGCAGTACTACTATAGCTAGAGAAGCAAGCCTTGCATCAGCTCAATATAGATTGAAAGCCCGGGCCACCGCCACGTCCAGCCAAGCAACGACTATTCGGGTATGCACCTGACACTTCATGGTCATCGTTTGCGGATATATTCTCTCCCCCTCTTCTTCTTTCAGCCTTCTTCTTTCAGCTTGGAGCGTGGCTGCAGTGGTCTAACTGTAAGTGAGAAACGGTTGACAACAGCGTTGGGAGCTTCCGTCCTTTGTTGGCTGAAAACTGATGGCCGACATGACGGTTGAGAAGGGGCCATGTGCCGTCTTTTCTTCAGGGAGCACTGGTAAGGGGCAGTCTGAATTCAATTTTTTTGACACTGCGAGGAGGCATCGCAAGATGGTGTCGAGGGAAGTTCGGATGACGGAGGCAGGATGGAGGCGTTGGCAGCCTCAAACAGACAGTGTGGCGCACCTGGCAGCTGTGGCGGAATCATGCATCCAGCTTGGCAATGCAGCTTCGCAGATACCACTAGATGAAACTAAATGGCCATGGCTCTGCCGACATTCTGGAAAACTGAAGAGAAGACGCCACTGATTCCATGACCCAGTCTAGAACGCTGGTGATGCATGAGAGATCCTTCCCTGCGTATTGACAGCATGTGTGGCCTGCTCTATCAGGCAGCAAGGTAAACCCTCAAACTGCAGCGCCCGCGCTTGGCAAACACCCCTGTTCGCAAAACATACTTTTTGGGTAACTCTCACCTGGCGCCGATCACATTACCCGTCCTTCCTCCCACCAACATTCTCGATGTCTTCCTCTGGCATCCCTCGTCCACCTCCCCCTCCACGGCGAACGAGCGCACCGCCCGTCGTCGACAATCGCCCAGCGCCACCGTCGCCGCCCTCTGTCGCCGCCTCCGGGCCGCCCGAGGCCCTGCTCCTCGAACTGCTCGTCGCCAACGGCCACCCCTTCAAGGACCACTGGTCCTACTTCCTCCGCTCGCGGGAGCACCCGGACGTTGGCGTTGTCGTGCACGCGACCGGCGACGTGGCCAACGGCTTCCGCCTTGAGGCTAAGCGCTGCTTCAACCTGGGCGAGCCCGAGAACCAGCCCACCAAGCGCATCCCGCTGCAGTGGCTGGAAGGGAGGTTCTTCGACGAGCAGGGAATGATGAGCGGAGGCGTGTCCAAGTTTGATGAGGCTCCGGTCGGCGCGTGGGAGGAGAGCGTGCACAAGATCAGGGCCCCGGGGAAGACCCTGAACACCGTGGGGGACGGGGCGAGCAAGGGAAGAAAGGTGATGCAGAAGAACTGCCAGTGGTGGATTGTTCAATCTGCAGCTCAACTTGTTGCCGATGGCATGCTTTCGCCAGAGGTTGCAGCATATCTCCGGGTCACTGCGCAATAATGCCGCTGTCGTTGCCCTTCCTTCCCTCTCTCTTCCCTATCGCTTTTGCTTTTGATCGCTAGGCCGTTGCTGTATAATGTGACGAACGACTGAATCATATTCCTGGCGCGGCACAACAATGGGAAGCCGGTCAAGTCTATGACATTAATTCAGATTACTGACTTTGACCTTGCAGCTTCAGGCATGAGAAACTATACTGATCATCTTCACGTGGAAACAACCCGCGCTTGGAAGTGGTTGTCGACGATGTACACCTATTGTGTGAACATCTGGAGCTTTGGCGCCAGAATAGGTCTCCAGGGTAAGAGTTCTCAAAGACCCTTGACTACTCGGACTTTTCGTAGTTGGCGAATAAGATGCCAGAGCCAAGCCAGTTCGGTACCGGCGCCATTTTGTCACGCAGATAAAATGCGAATGTTGAAGTACCACTCACCCCGCGTATGCCGGAGTGTATGCAGCTTTCGATACTCTTTAAACAGACAGAACGTGGCTTGGCCGCCTCGTCTGCCGTGGCCTATCATATAGTATAGGTTGGTTTGCTGTGCCGAGGCAGCCCCACGGTGTATTTGTGTTATAAACTCCGGTCCGGGTACCAAGAAGTACGGATATTGCATCAATTAATTGTTATTATAAACAGGAATGATGATCAGCATATCTGCTTATAAAGACAGCATGATGCGGAGTTTTGGCCGTTCTTTGTACTTCACACGTACTCCGGAGTTCGCTCTCAAACCGGGGCTACCCACCTAGTTAGATGGGACTATATCACGGAGCTTACCCCGGTTACCGATAGAACCGGCCGTTTTCCATAGGCAGTCAGCACGCGACACTTTTGCTCCTGCAATCATTTTTTGTATTCATGCTCAATTTTCCAATCACCCAATCCGCATATACCAAGCTCCTCTAAAGTTTACAAACATGGCGTTTACGACACCACCACCAGCTGTCCAGGACACGGAGGTCACCTTTCCCCGGCCGCACGTCCTGCTGGTGACGCTCAACCGGCCCAAGGCCTTCAACGCCATGCCGCGCGCGCAGCACCCGCAGCTCGCCGCACTGTGGGACTGGTACGACGCGGAGCCATCCCTTCGATGCGCCGTGCTCACCGGCGCCGGACGCGCCTTTTGCGCCGGCGCGGACCTCCGCGAGTGGAACGACAAGGCCTCCGCCGGCGCGACGAGCTCCGCCGGCGACGAGCGCGACGCCTCCTGGGCGACCAGCGGCTTCGGCGGGCTGAGCAACCGCCGCGGCAAGAAGCCGGTCATCGCCGCGGTCAACGGCGCGTGCCTGGGCGGCGGCATGGAGATGGCGCTCAACGCGGACGTGGTGCTCGCGGCGGCGGGCGCGACGTTTGGCCTGCCCGAGGTCAAGGTGGGCGTGATCGCGGTGGCGGGCGCACTGCCGCGGCTGACGAGGATCGTGGGGAGGCAGCGCGCGGCGGAGATGGCGCTGCTGGGAAGGACGTACAAGGCGGGGGAGATGGCGGCCTGGGGCGTGGTGAATAAGGTGGTGGAGGAGGGCGGGAGTGTGGTGGAGGAGGCGCTGCGGTGGGCGGAGGAGGTGGCGGGCAACTCGCCGGACGCGGTCATCGTGACGAGGGCTGGGCTGCTGGGCGGTTGGGACCCGGTGGACCCGGTGAAGAGCACGGGGGAGATTTTCAAGGGGATTTACAAGTTGTTGGAGCAGGGCGAGAACCTGAAGGAGGGCGTTAAGAGCTTTGTGGAAAAGAAACGGCCGGTCTGGAAGGATAGCAAGCTGTAGACGTTGAGGTGTTTACATGCCGAGATCTCAGTCTACCATTAAGCATGCCTTTTCAGTATATGACATCTCTAAATATACTCTTCAGAAAGAAATTTCCCACTCATTTACACAGACAGATGTTAAGTTAGAGTGACATTTTGAATCAGTATGGTCATGCTTCTGGGAGAGACTGAGTTTCTCGAAAAGTAGCTGAAGTAGCTGAGTCTAAGAGAAAATTAATAGATGATTTTAAAACAATTTTTTAACAAATTCCAGATTTCTTCCTATACAGCTGACTTCTTGTACCTTGCTCAACATGTCGTCAGCAGTCGCCCATAATTTGATGATAAAGTAGCGGACAGTAGCTCTGATAGGAAGAATGTGCAAGTAATCTGATTTAATGATTTGATTTTGTTTGGTCAAAGTAACCAAATTATTCCTAAATTTGTAGCCGAATCTGAATGTGTATCATGCCTTCAACCGGGCAGTTCAATTCAACGGGACGAAGCTCATGTGGGTCGCCAACGTCACCAAAATCTGCCTCTTCCCAAACCCCCTAGAAGCTCTTTCTCCTTTAACCGCACAATCACACCGACGATGCCCGTACCCACGATATTCTACCTCTTCGAACATGGCCCGCCGCAATGGCTTCGAGACCGGGCCGTGCCCATCACCATCGCCATCGCCGTGCTGACTCTGCTTTACCTCGTCAAACGCTACACCTCCGGCGCCACCTACGAAACCAACAAGCCGATGCACGGCAAGGTCGTCATGATGACGGGCGCGACATCGGGCGTCGGCGCCGAGGTAGCCTTTGACCTCGCGCAGCGCGGCGCCCAGCTCGTCCTGCTCACGCACGCGCCCACGTCCGACCCCTTCCTCGCCGACTACGTCCAGGAGCTTCGCGACCGCACCTCGAACCAGCTCATTTACGCCGAGCACGTCGACCTTGCGAGCCTCCACAGCGTCCGCAAGTTTGCCACCGCGTGGATTGACAACGCGCCCCCGCGGCGCCTCGACATGGTCATCCTGTGCGCCTCGACTATGACGCCGCCCGGTGGCGCCCGGCGCGAGGTCCCCGGCGGCGGCGTCGAGGAGACGTGGATGGTCAACTACCTGGCCAACTTCCACCTGTTGGGGATACTTAGCCCCGCAATCCGCGCGCAGCCGTTCGACCGCGAGGTCCGCGTCGTCATCGCCACCTGCTCGTCGTACATTGGCGCGCCGTCGTTGCGCGGCGAGATGACGGCCGAGACGTGGACGCCGTCGCGCGCCTACGGGCGCAGCAAGCTCGCGCTCACCGTCTTCGGCCTCGCGTACCAGAAGCACCTCGACGCCTACAAGCGCCCGGACGAGATGCCCATGACGGCGCGCGTCGTCTTCGCCGATCCGGGCCTGTGCCGCACGCCCGGCACGCTGCGGTGGCTGAGCCGCGGGACCATCACCGGGCTGGCGCTCTACGCGCTGGGGTACCTTGTCCCGTGGCTGCTGCTCAAGTCGGCGCGGGGCGGCGCTCAGTCGATCCTCTACGCGGCGATGGAGTCGGGCCTGACGCGCAAGACGGGCGGCCGCCTGATCAAGGAGTGCCACGAGGTGGACTTTGCGCGCGCCGAGGTCCGGGACGAGGAGGTGGCCAAGAAGCTGTGGGAGGAGAGCGACGCGCTGGTGGAGAGGACGGAGAAGAGGCACGCGAAGCTGCGGGCGCAGGAGAAGGCGGGCGAGGTGAGGAAGGAGGACAAGAAGAAGGAGGACGAGCAGGTCAAGGAGATTGAGAGCCTCATGGCGGCTGTAAAGAAGGGTAAGCAACAACAACAGCAAAAGGAAAATGAAAAGGGCAAGGGAACGGGAACGGGAACGGGAACGGGAAAGGGAACGGGAAGGGAAGGAGAAAAGGACAAGGAAAAGAAGGGTGGCAAGGCAAGGAAACGGGTCAAATAGAGACTCTATCACGACTGTATGATTAGACTACTGGCATGGGCGGCGTTTGTGCTCAACTAAAACTAGAATTGATTTATTGGGAGGCCCACAAACATGTCTCTGAGGAATATCTCGTAGAAACCATTCACTGATACGCCTGATGCCGTCATACCCGTAGCACTGCCTCATTAAATCCAGTCTTCAGCAGGTGCCCGCCGTGTTCTACGCCATCAATGCCTTGAGCGCGCTGCATCAGTCGGTGGGCGAGGGCGAGGGCGAGGGCGGGCAGATGTCGCTGGTGAATCACCGGCTGCAGTTTGCCATTGATCAGTATTGCAAAAGGTGAGGCCTTCATGCGTCCCGATTCGGAAGGTCCGCTAACATGCCATACAGTATGAAGCACATGAGGGAGTTTATCGGGGCAATGTCCAGCGACAAGGACTCGGACTCGCAGGCTGAGATTTGTGTAAGCGCGAGGTCCTCTCCGAATTGAAGCATATCTGACTCGGGTAGCTCATGGTTTGTCTGTTGTTCATCTCCATCGAAATCCTGCAGCTCGCAAGACCGGTCAAGCGGTTATATACATTATGGTGCGGGACGGGTGGCCACAGTCGAGGGAGATGACGCTGGAGGCCGTGCCGTTTAAGGTGGATGCACCGGCGTCGTTGGTTGGCAGTGAAGAGAGTTGAGGTTGAACACAAGACAACTTTGGATGCTAGTAGTGGTCGGCATTTTGGATAAGATACACGATCAAGAATACCCTTTATTTCAACGTAAGATTTGCGCAATACTACAATTTGTATAGTGTATAGAAAGAGGCTATCGGTTTATGGAAATGAAGTGATAAAGCGTCAAGCGCGTAATCGACTCGAGGGCTACTCGTCACCGGGTTCACGGCTGATACGTCGCCCCGTCCTCCGGCATGATGCCATCCACCAAGAACACATCGATGGCTTTACTCGTATCACCACCATTCATGTACCTCGTATGCCCGTCCCCAAGCCTCGTCACCAGCACCGACCGCGGCGGCTGCGCCTGCACCCCGGCCGCCAACTCCAGCGAGCACTCCGGGTCGTACATTGAATCCACCAGCAATATCGGGGCTACTTCGTCTCTTCCCACGCTCGTCGCACGCGGCAGATTGGGGATCCGGCCCGGCCAGCCCAGGCACATGCTCGACCACACCCACATCTCGCCTCCGCCGCGCGACAGCGGCGCGACCGCCTCGAGCATACGCTGCTTGTGCTGCAGCGCGTCGACGTCGGTCGAGTTGTGCTAGAAGTCGAGGCATCCGACCGTCAGGAAGCTCTAGACGCTCGACGCTTCCGCGGCCGAGAGCCCCTCCCGGATGCGGCCCTTGGCAAATGCCGTCGCGTCCCCGGCGTCCATCGCCCGCCGAAGAGCCTGGCCGAGCTTCGTCCACGAAGGGAGGTGCGCGGCGACGGACGGCTGCGCGTCCATGAAGACGAGCATGTTCTGGACGCTGTTCCGAAAATCCTCGCCCGTGACGTTGGCGAAGCACGTCCCCGTCGTCGCAGCCCTTCGCAAGGAGCTTATGCTCGTCCGCTCTCGCCGCCAGCTCTTCATAAATCCGCTGCACGTCCCGCCCGGGCAGCGCGCACGTGTCGTTGCTGCCGCACAATGCAAAGAAGCGCCGCAGGTCCGCGTCGTAGGTGACGGACATGCTGACGAGCGCCGCGGCCTCGGGCTGGGGTGGTCGACCACGCCGTCGAGGACGACGCGGCCAACGCGCCGCGGGAAGAGCTCCGCGTAGCGCGCGCCCAGCTCGGAGCCGTACGAGTACCCGCGCCGGGACTTGCTGAGCAGGGTGGCGACGGTGGCGGCGTCTTGTGGGAAGAGCGACGCGCTCGTTGTAGATGCTACAGTCGCAGAGGATGGGTGTGCTGGCACCGATGCCGCGCGGATCAGGGCCAACTGCGTATGTTAGAATCAGAGGTGAGAGGGGGGATGGGGGAAAACGTACTGATGTCGTAGTGCTAGCGCAGCTTGGAGGAGGACCAGGTGGTGGGCGGAGAGGAGACGGCCATTTTCATCCAGCTCATGGCGCGGCTGCCGGGGACGCCAGGGTTGAAGACGAGGCTGCCGAGTTTGCGCGCAGGGTCACGAGCGGGAAGCCGGGCCATGGCGAGGGAGTTGGTGGTGCCGTTGGGTCGGGACCAGTCGAGCTGCACGGAGAGGCGGGCGCACTGGATGGTGGCGCCGGGCGCGACGTCGAGGTCGTAGCCATCGCGGCAGTCACCCCAGACAAGAGAGCTCGAGGTGTCAGCCATGACGGAAGCAGAGGCTTTTGTAGAGATGGATGCCTCGACGACTGTGGGTGGACTGGGATTGGGAACGGCGACTGCAGAGGCCGTCGAGAGTAGGGCCAAGAGGAGAAGGTTGGGAA
The DNA here is from genome assembly GCF_001636725.1 of Cordyceps fumosorosea ARSEF 2679. NCBI lineage: Eukaryota > Fungi > Ascomycota > Sordariomycetes > Hypocreales > Cordycipitaceae > Cordyceps > Cordyceps fumosorosea. The sequence goes on along the minus strand of NW_017387318.1, from coordinate 470,001 downwards.
TGGAGGGTTACCTCGTAGTGATGAGCAAGAGAGGATGTAAACAAGTAATGGAGTCTGTAGAAACGATTTAATTGAGTGAGTCGTGGTGAGCAAGAGGTTGAACTATTCAGCTTACGTATACATACCGAGGGTGTTGGCAGAACTCCAACCTCCAGGATGGCTTCGTCGTGCGGGACCCGTGTCGCACGGTTATTCGGTCGATACTTCCAAAATCTGCCCACTATTCGAGTTCAAGTAGATGCTAGTGTGGCTTTGCTCGTTCAAATGAGCCGACAATGGCAGATTGCGCCGAGAATGTCGTGTGCTCACAGCCCCAGCTGATGAAGTTGCCCATGCCCGGAGATGATTGGTACATATTAGCGAGAGACAGCGAACTAACTGTATTGTGGATCTGAGATCTGATCTTCCATACGAGCACAGCCCTTTCTTGAGGCAATGCAATTGGGATGTGCTTCCTTTTCCTCTTTTGGCATGGGCCCTGAAGGTAGGCCGGACGGTACATTTATGCAGCCATGATGCAGTGAGGAAGAAGTATCGATTCCTGTTTCTTTTTTCCATTCATCTTCGAGGTACATGGATATGGATATGATTTAATTTCTTCATTTCTTCATTTTTGTTGTTGTTTGCATCTTTAGCCGGGCAGCACCCGGCAAGGTAGTTTCGACTCGGCAACCGCACCAAACCACCACATTGGGCAACCGCGTCTAAGTCGCCAACATGAACCTTTCCGAGTCAATTCGTTCTCTTCCCCTGAATCCAGAAATGACATCATTTATTTTTCCATTTGATCACCTGCATCATCATTGTTCCTCGCCCTCTCAGAAACATTGCCTCTCTGTTCCAGCACTGTTGTCAACACTTCCCGCTGATCGATCCAACCACCATCCAACATGAGCGGCAAGTGGGAAAATGGCCTCTTCGAGATGGACTGCGGGAACTGCCTATGTGAACATAGTACCTGAAACAGAATCCGACACTATTCTACTTCTTGTACTGACTACCTCTAGATGGCAGCGACGTTTTGCCCATGCTTCAGCTTTGGCCGCGGCGCCGAGCGCATGAGGATGTTCCCCGACACGGACGAGACCAAGCTGAAGAATCTCAATAGTCTGTGTCTCTCCCACTTCTTGGCCGGGTGCTGTGGCATTTCCTTTGTCATCGTTATGCTCCAGCGTAGCCACCTCCGCCGACAGTTCGACATTGAAGGGGACGTCTTTAGGGACTGCTTAGTAGGTTTCGCCCTACCCATCTTGTCCAGTCTTGCTGCTCATTGACCGGTGCTCTAGGTGGCGTTTTGCTGCCCATGCTGTTCCACGTCGCAGTTGAACCTGGAAATGAAGAAACGCGCAATCAAGAAACAGAGTGCCGCCATCAAGGCGGGCTACATGGCGACTCCCGCCATGGAACACGGCCTGGACGACCACCCTCTGCCAACTACGAATGTACAGCCTCCCAAGAAGTCACACGCTCCCAACTCTTGAGCCTATTGATACCTGGTTGGATCTGAATACTTTCCTGGGCCAATGGCCTGAATTTTTATTTCTTTTCGGCAGTTTTAAACTTCAACATAGAGTAATTGTATTCTAATTATTGTCACCGTCATGCGTGAGAAATCATGCCGTGCTTGACAAGATCACTCGGTAGATAGACTCCATGTCGCCGTAGCCGCGACATGAGCCAAGCAAAAATACTGGCTATTTGCTCGCGGGTACATCATTGTTGATGATGCAAGCCAGTGCGCCAGAGCAATCACAAATATCGCGCCTGAAGTGTTCGACCTTTGGGATCAAAAATACCCGGGAGCTTGACAGCGTAATTGCCTCTATGAATATATCTCTGTGGGAAACCACGGGTTGAGAACAAGCAGTAACAACTGCAATTTGTACATGTTCATGATCAATACATAGAGTCGCCCCGGAGTTGGTGGCAGGGAGGGAGGCAAGTCGCGTTAGGATGATCTATCCGCGGGCCAGCCTCGAGATCTTATGCTACATACCGACCCCACATTTACGAATCACAACAACACCAAGTTGGTTCCAACCATCCATCCAGTATTCCATCATCCCATCATCCTCGACCCAGATTGCATGACAGGAACGATGCAACGGATTTCAATCTCACCACCGATGGCATCCGCAGTCCTGAAACCAGCCCGCCAGCCGCTTTGCGTACGAATCCAACATTACTGAGGGAAGACTTCGCAAGGGGCAAACGCCCGTTCGTCCCTTCGCTAGCCGCAGACTAACTAACTAGTTAGACATGCATGTCAAACTCGAATTGTCGACCAGGGGTATCCGGGCGGGATATATTAAGATGAGACCATGTCCATGGCAGCCACTGTCATTCGACGCTACCAGCACCTTTTGCCCCTGACCAGAATGTGGCTTCGAAAACGACTCTATTCCGCCTCTCCACTCTTGCCAAGGAAGGCTTAGGAAAACGCGCCGTTTTAAGCCGCAAATTTCGCAAATAGAAAAAGACATTGCCGATGCTTCGAGGCAGAATGAACCACTTCGACCTCTGCAGTCCTCGTGGCATTCGTGCTGCGCAAGTTGCCATAGGCACTCATTCGCCTGCCTGCTGAGCAACATGGGACGAGCAAGTTGTGAATGGTGACAAAACTGCCCCCGCACTCGGGACGGTCCAGACCCTGAGAAATCAGCAACAGCCCACTTTGTGATTAGCGGTGTATAACCTGGATCGTCAACGGCGAACGACAGCACCGCCAACGGGGCTGTACAGGCCGATCAGGTTGTGTGACGACATATAATAATGGCCCTTCGTCCGCACTAGCATCGTCGGCGGAGATGGTCGTCCTCCAGCCGCAAACCCAAGCGAAGCCATCATCATGGCGGTCGACTCCGAGTTGAGGCCCACGAGCGCGCCAGTCGCGCACAAGCTACAGCAGCTGAATGGAGGCATCAAAGTAGATCCAGTCCAAAATGGTGCGCACAAACCCGATGTGGTATCATCGGCTGTAAGCGGTGGTTATGCGGACATTGACGGAATCGCGGACAAGTTTCGTCAGCATCTCACCATTCCTATTATTGACAAATCTACGGGAGACTCATCGTGGACTGTTCTTATTCCCGGAAGCTTCATCACTGAAAAGGGTACTTCCGTCGACTCCATCAACGACTGTGTCTCAGCGAAACCAGATTGGCGTGCCGGTGACGTCGTCGTCGACGGCATCACTGTGAGAGCCGTAGTCGGCTCGCGCGGCCTCCTGCTCTCCGCTCAGCAATCCGAAAAGTCGCACCAAAGCACCTCGGTACATCTCGACGAGAGCGGCTCTTCCGCCAACGTTTCTCTCAAGGTCCAGCCCGATGGCACGCTCGAGGTGCACAAGACGTGCTCGCATGATGGCATCGACGAGAACGGGCGACCCTGGTTGGAACGCCAGAACCGGTTCCTCGAGACGAGCGTCGCCGTTCGCGAGACGGACATCTTTGTCCGGCCCCTCCGTTTTACCGCCAGTGACGAAACCTTTTCCATCGACTTTCCCTACCTACCTAGCCAAACGCTAGCGCAGCTCGCCATGGCTGGTATGGGCGGCGACCTGCTGCTGGACACGACGAGTGCGCTATTGGGTGAGATGGCGCAAAAGGTCTGGCCGAAAACTGCAACAGAAGCACCCGCAGATTTCATCGAAAAGGCGCACTTTGATCGCATCGACAGGCGCGTCGCCATTGCCCGCGCGGCCGTGCCGGAGCTCGGCGCCATCGTTGACAGCTCCGAGGTCATCCTCAACGGCCGCACGCTGCTCGGCTTCCACGCCGTCACGGAGCAGCTGCGTCAGCATCCGGCCTTGCGTCGTATCGCACCGACGCTTATTGGCGAGATTCACGGTGACCTTAACCTGCACAACATCCTGTGCTGCGTCGGGCCGGCTGCGCGTCGGCCTGTGGCGCTGATTGACCCACGCGGTGTCCACCTGCTCAGCGACTTTGCCCATACTCGCGACTTTGAGCCCGGTGACTACGCCTACGAGCTTTCGAAGCTCAAATTTTCACTCTCGGCCTTTTCTGAGATCCGCCACGGCTACTTGACGCTGGAGGGCGCCGGTACCGAGTTTTGGATCCGCTTCAGGCACCACGCCGGCTCAGAGACGATGCGTCAGGCTGACGCAGGCTTCTTTGACGCGCTCGCGGCCAACGCCGCGTTCATGAGCTGGGTCAAGGAGGTCGAGCCCGCTGGGTTCGACGCCCTCCGGATGCGCGTGCTGCTCGGTGAGGCGGCAAACTTTGTCGCTGACGCGGCGTGCGCGCTCGGCCGGGACACAGTGCACGAGGTGGTGCCACTCTTCTTGATTGGTCTCGACAAGCTCAACAGCGTGCTGGCCACGCTCAACGATAATATACCGGAGCACAAGCTGGACGACTGGTTTGCGCGTAGCGGCGAGCAGGACACGACGGCGGGCATCCAAGCCGTGCAGCAGTCGCTGCTCAAGAGTCGGACGGCGGCGCCGCTGTGGGATGTGCTCGAGATTTCGGTGCCGGCCGGCTTAGTACTGACTGCAAAATGTCTGCTCGAAAATTTACGGGGAAGGTGCTTCCCGCGGAGCACGGTCATCTACCGCTCCTCCACACCGGGATCCGAAATTGCTTTCCCTTGTGTTCTACTCCACGATCTCGAAGAAAATCAAAGTGCGACCTGCGCATTACTATCTAAGGTGAAGCAGTCGAATACTTTCTTTGAAGCTTCTGGCGTCTCGAATAGCACAAGAGATGCGCTGCGAATCATATCTGTACAGGCGACCAGTGATGTCTCTTCCTCATTTGGGCGGCAGGGCAATAAGCTCTTGGCACCGGGACCCTGGGGTGCCTCACCTCTCGAACTGATTCTCTTGACGGCCCAACAGCTTCGTTTCGCCAAAGGTGGACGATGGGTGCTGGATGATTCGTCCTTCTCCGTCTTTAGCAGAGGGCTGAAGGCGCCTTCGGGTGACGTCTGTGTGCTTATCCGCTCGATTGCCACGGACCAGATCTTGTCACCGCTTGACAGGGTGTTTCAAGATGTCGTGTACAAGAGCCGACCGGACGAGCCGAGAGCTGTGCTGTCCGGACCGGTGTTCCTCTCGACGGAAGTGGCCATAGCCTTGGCCAGCGCAGTTGCGAAGGTTGTACAAGCTAGAGGAAGCTTGTTGTCGGACATTCTATTGGCGCCCAAGATGGACAAGAGCACGTGGATGAAGCTGTATCGCGCCACCAGTCGGGCTGACGCGGAAGAGGCGTGGGACGCGGCGCAGAAACTGTCGGCCGCCGTTCCAGCCGGAGTTGAGCCTGAGTTTCTGTCAAGCGGGGATGATGAGTCGTCGGTCTATAAATTCGGCTCCCTGGAAGAGTATAGGTCCCTGGTGGAGAGGGCAAAGAGCGATCCTGACATGAACAGCCTGGCGTTCCTGGCTGCTACGCTAGCTTGGCGGGAGCAGTGGACGATTGGCGAATAAGTGGCGTCAATAACATGGAAAAGTAGCTGCGGAACAACTAGAAACGCCAAAGCTCCTTGTGCAGGTTGATGCTTGTGCGCCAGCCAGGGCCAAGAACGGAGGTCGATGGATGGAGCGGCCAAGCCGAGTAATGATAATCCGTCAGTCTATTATGTTCACCATGCTTGAAAGCAAGCGGAAACCAGAATTCGACAAGAAATCATATCTTGAGAACCCCCCCAAAAAATAACAAGTCCCTTGTTTTCGATGAATTTTAACAGTGGCACCTACCGATTTAGCTGCAGACGCTTGCAAAACTCAGCCCAGCCAGGCAGGGGCGAAGCTTCATCACATGCAAACCGAAGGCACTTTGTCAATTACATGTAGCTTTTACAGCCAAGCTCAAGCTATGCCATGTTCAGTCTTGCTGCGGTGTGGCGGAATGAGCATGGTTGTGGTCGACGTCTGGCCAATCTTGGCGCATGAGGCTTCTTCCCCCGCGTGGAAAGCAGATACCCGACCTACCCCGATAACATAGCCACGATTGTAACTAGAACTGCAGGGATTAGAAAGTCAATTTCCGCCCGCGGCCGTCCCGCTTGATACGGCTAGTCCTTCCGTCCAATATAATAATGGAAGAGCTAAAAAACACCTGGTGGCAAACTGGCTTGAGCTTTCATACCCCGGCGTGGGGTCTGCCTTGTTACCCCAGTTTTAGCTCCGGGTTTGTATCTGCCGAGGACTTTCCAAGTTCTGTAGTAATAAGTCTGCGATGAACGAGCAGAGGTAAGCTCTCTCCTTTCTTTTGAATGTTATTCGTGGCGTCTTGGGCTGAGGTTCCGGTGCAAAGGCCAACTAGTTATAGCACAAAAGTTCTTGAGGAGGTATAGTTAAAAGGAGGAGCCCTATAGTTGCAGGATTTCGCAACGACTTGAGGGAGGTTACTGCAAAGGAGAGAGGATTCAGCAGTGGCGTGAAACTATTGGAAAACAGATGACCTGTTGCGCAAAGCCGCCGGCGATAATGCAGAGTTAGTTCGACGTCGAGCGGCAGCCGACCCGAGCCATCCGAGCGCCGGTCTCTTCTCCTGTGTAGACTACCACATTTTATTATGTGTACCTATATACCTTCTTGTCTTTACAATCATCACGATTAAAGCGATGCAACCCCCCTGCGTTGATCCTCTCTTGACCCTCTCTCCGCACTTTCCCCTGCAAAGCCCTTCTCCAGGTTCGTCCTCTTGTCGTGTGTGCCCGCCAAACGTTTACGAAAGAAGGAAAAGAAAATATTCCCGTCATTTACACAGCGACTGCGGCATCAAGATGACCAGCTACAAAGTCACCAGCACGGAGCTCATCAAGGACGCGCTGAACCGCGCCGCCGTCTGGATCCTCATCCTCGCCTCCGTCATCACCGGCGCGACCAGCCACCAGCCCAAAGCCTTTACGATGCTCTACATTTTTGTACGAACCAACAAGCCGCACCGATCACCCTCAAAGACTTGTTATCAGACTTCATATACTAACACCGTGTCTGGTAGGGCGCGCTCGCTCTCGCGCTCTCTGGGGGCATGCTCCTGCACGTCGCCCTCCGCATCGCCACCAAGAAGCGCCCCGAGACCAACATGCGCAGGGCCGTCTTCAAGCTTCCCCTCGAGCTCGTGCTGCTCGCGCTGCTCATCCTATGCACCTACTTTGGCTTCTCCGTCAGGGGCTCCCGCGGCGCCGACGGGCTCGTGGACGGGGACACCTCCAGCCGCCGCGTCGCCTGCGGTTTCCTCGGCCTCGTGGCCGCGTACGTCATTCCCCTACATTCTCCTGATAATCTTATACTAATCTTGCTTTTCCTTTTCAGTGGTGCTCAGCTTGTTCATGCCCCAGCCGCCATGGTCAACCGCCTCAAGGCCAAGTACGCCGAGGAGGACAGCCGCGAGAAGCAGAATGCCGATGCGGCGGCCAGCGCTGCTTAGAGCAAAGCCGTACGAGATTGCTGCCTTGTCGGGGGGGGGGGGGGTTGCGGAGGCGAATATACCACTGTGTGAACAAAACTGTGTTGGTGTTGATGGGAGGAACGGGCAACGGGGAAGATGCGCGGGCGGTAGTCGTAATGAGATACGGAATGGAGATCTTTTTACTCCATGGAAATCGGTAAAGTTCAATGATGACTTGTCGCTTTACAGGGCGTATCATTGCAGTCCAAAAATTACATCCTGACGTTCTACACTCGGCGAGCTGCCACGCCAGCGTGTAAGCAACCAAAAGTGAGTAAAACACCATATCCGCGTGCCCGCGCCGGCTACCTCTCGACCGCGTACACCCCCAGTATCTCGAACCAATCGACCCCCAGCTCTACCAGCGTATCTACCAGTCCATCCCGGCGCCTCTTGATCTGATGCACCAGCTCTGCCACCACACCTTCCTCCTCGGAACATTCGATGCTCCAGCTCGTCACGCCGTCGCTCATCTGCCACGCGAACGTCAGCGCCGGCTTGTCGGCGCCCGCAACCTCCCAGTGCCTGCCGCCGCCGCCCTCACTCCGCCACCCCCCCGGAGGGTCGAGCACGAGGTAGACGGTCCGCAGGTCCTGGCACAGCTCCACCAGCGCGCCGTAGTCCGGCGCCGCCACCACGTCGCCCGCGCCCGCCCCCGGGGCGGCGGCGGTGGACGTGACGGCGAGGCGCGACACGGCCGGCCATGGACAGTCGACGTCGCGGCCGGTAAGGTCCGGCTCGAACAGCCGGTCGAGGCTCTCGCTCAGCAGGGCTCGCTCAGCTTCTGCCCTCGGCAGGAGAAGGACATCGCGGGATGGGTCGAACCGCCGCGCGAAGCGGCACGAGGCGTCATCGTCGTCGTCGTCGTGGCTGGACCGACGGCGAAGGTTCTGGGAGGCGATGTACGGCCAGGCGACGCTGCGAGCCTCCTGGTTCACGGAGTACAGGGGCACGTGGAAGAAGACCTCGTCCAGGAGCTCATGGCGAAACTCCAGGGTCAGGTTGAGCTCGTCGCGGACCGGGTCGAAGTGCGGGTCGGCGGGGGTGAGTCGCCGGGGCTGCCAACAGCCGCTCTTGAATGGGAACAGGACGGGGCCGGGCGGCTCGGGCTCGAGAGCGATGCGCCATATCTGCAGCCGAATCTCGGTCGGGAGCCTGGGGAAGAGTGTGAAGAGGGGGGTTGCCATGAAGGGGAAAGAGGGCGGTGTGCTTGAATGACAGATACTTGGGGATGAAGGTCAGGGCCCCCCAACGTAGTGTTGTTTGCCTATGTAGATACCTTACGTATGTATGTATCTGTACGGAAGTAGTTAATGGAAGTGCAAGCGACGTGTAACATAAGCGGCCCCGGAGCATGTAATGATCCTTGATTGGGCGACTGCTGGTAAAACGGTGGCACTGCTACCTACCCTGTAAATCCCTCCAAACCATAAAAGATCGTTATGTTTTATTTTATGATAATTGTTCGGGACTTCTGATTCCCGAGACAGATAACTGGTAACTACCCGAACTCATCAGGCAGTGGCTGCACTGATATGTTGTATTGATTGTGAGTGACAAGGTTGCGAGTCCTGAGATGAACAGTCACATCGCAGCTGCAGCCTCGCCAACCGTTATATACTGTATAGCCCTTTTTGTGCTTGATAGTCGCTTTGTGGATGAATTATCCGAGACCACTCTGCAGAAAGTATCAGCAGTGTGCCCCGGGATTGTTCCGTTGACGAAATGGAGAGGTATGCAGCAAAGGCGTTTGAGTAGTGGCCAACGTATAGCAGACATAAGACACCTTCCCTATACAATAAATCTTACCGCGAGAGCCCAAACCTGCAGATACTACAGTGTATTGTGAAAGGGAGTGATTTGCCAAATGGTTGAGGGCTGGCGATTACCCGTGAAGCAACATGCATGAGATATTCAACCGACACATCCCCCCCCCCCAAGTATCCTGTCCGTCGCCCGCCTCCTCTAATCGCAACTCTACGGTCAAGCTATCAACACTTCTCTCTCATACAGACTCGAGTATAAAGGCTTATCAGCTGTCTCATTCCAATTTCTGCACCGTAGATTTCCTCACCATCAAGGAAAAATAGCAACTAACCCACAAGAACACCACGCAACACCACACACCGTCCCTTTCATAAGAGAAAATCATCATGATGAAGCTTCTTTCCACTGCCATCCTCCTCCTCGCCGCCGAGGCGCTCGCCTCCAAGGTCAACTGCTCCACCAAGTACACCACCGGCGGCTTCGAAAACAAGGCCGGCGGCACGATCCCCGACACGGCGGACGAGCAGCTCATGGCAGGCATGGGAAAGAGGTCCGACAATAAGTTCAAGGCCGCTCGCAGCTCCAAAGCCCCCAGCATCATACTCGTTTCCAGGACTGGGCCTGTCCTTACCAAGGGCCAGGCCACCGACACCGACAAGGAGGCCCAGCGGAGTGTCCAACAGAATATCAAGCAATGAGCTTTAGGAGTTGCGAGGCTTTGGCTGTCACTCGTTCTCGGGGATAAATAATGCATCTGATATACAACGACTTTTAGTGTTCCTAAATTGCCCAGCCATCAACGGCATGCTCACGCTTCAATTCATCTCAATGGCGTAGCTACAGGTTAGCAGACACAGTGTAAATCCACAGTGTGAGATCAAGCTGCGCCAGATGACAAGTAGTTTCAGCTCAGCGTCGCTTAACTCGTATCCCTCGCCAAACTCTTCCAATCTTCTCATCATCCAACAATTCATCTCACGTTCCCAATGTTACAGTATCTCCCCGACCTCAGCCGGCCGCAGCACCGCACCGCCGCCGTCGCCGCCGCCGCGCTGCTCCCCGTCGTGCTGCCCACCCTGTACGTCGCCTACCTCAACTGGGCCGTGCGGCGCGTCACCACCTGCACCGCCACCCCCCCTCCGCGCACCCCCTCCAGCCTGCCCAAGGAGGTCGCCGCGAACCCGGACGACTGGGTCGTCTCCTGCGAGCGCGTCGTCTCGCAGCCCCTCCCCGCCGGCACCCTCCTCCTCCCCCTCCGCACCTCCTCCGCCTCCTCCTCGACGCCGTCGCCGCTGCTCACCGCGTACCTGCGCACCACGTACCGCGCGTTCAGCTGGACGCCGCAGGCGCTGCTGATCCGGGCCATGCTCGCGGAGCCGGAGCGCAGGGCGAGCTTCGCTGGGGGCTACATCGCGGGGCTGAGCTTTGCGCGCGGCGACGTGGTGGACGGCGTGTACCGCGTCACGAGCTACGAGGGCTGCCGTGGCGGTGGTGCGTCGGGGGAGGTGATTGAGCTGAGCATCGACGTGCCGCGGTCGTACCGGGGCCCGCCGGTGCGGGGGCTGATCTTGTCGGCGGTGGAGGAGGAGGAGGAGGAGGAGGGGGACGGCGCGACGGTGCGGTTCGTGAATGAGACGTGGCTGTGGCGCAAGAGGGATGAGAAGCCGACGCTGCTGGAGACGCCCTTTGGGAGGTGGTTTCATGGCTTGCTGGCGGGATGGCTGGTGATGAAGGGGTTGGGCGGCGTGACTCGCAAGTAATCAGTGTATGTGGTGCGGCATTGTCATTGCAATCTCTACTCAGGTAATACATGAAAATCAAATTCGCTTTCTATTAATATGTTGTCTCGTCTGAAAACATCCAAGAGTGAACCTACAAATCATCGTCACAGGGCCTACAGGAGAGCAACAGCGCACAAAGCCGCAGCTACGGCGGAGAGGCCGCTCACAGAAATTGCCGTGCCCGCGCTCTTGGGCTTGCTCGTTTGGCTTGGATTGGCGCTGCCAGAAGCGCTATCAGATCCCGATCCCGAGCCCGGCGGGGAGCCCGATCCGCTCCCCGAGTCGCTGAACTTACCCGCAGCCGTGATGGTGTAAACGGTGCCATCACCGCCGTTGGTATAAGTGAAGACGCGACCCGAAGCCGGCGCCGTAACCGTACCCGGTACGTTGCTGATGGTGGCTGTGCCGGTTGTGAGCTGGTCATCGGGCTTGAGGTACGTGCTGACGCCGTCAAGTTTGAAGCCGAGGTCCTTGGCACAGTCGTAGGTGTTGAGATATTTGCCGCAGCTGGAGAACTGGGTGTTGGCTGCGGTTTGCAGCTGGCCGATGTTGTTGAGACCGAGGAGCTTGGGGTCTGTGTTTGGGCAGATTTCGAAGAAGCTACAAAGATATCATGTCAGCGGACTCCTGAAATTCTCTTTCTTTCTCCCTCTTCTGGACATTGTGTCTGTTTCTCCCCCCCTTTTGTATATATCCCGTGCTTCGAGTTGGTATGACATACCTGGACATCGCTCCGCTGATCTGGCAGCAGTTGCAACCCTGCATGACCTGCAGATTGGCACCGGCATCGCCCGAGTTTTGATTGTGCACGCACTGCGCAGCCTGCTGGATGGCGCCGTTGTAAGCAAAGAAGATCTTGCCTAGGTTGCACGAGCACGCGGCCGGGGCATTGTTCGGCGCGGGAAAGTAGGGCACCGGCTGCTTGGCGATGGGACAGCCGCGAAAGTACTGGACTATGTACTCCTGGTACTGGCATCCCCAAACCTGGTTCCAGCAGGAGGCGGCGTAGCAGTTGAAGTTATCGACCGAGTCCTGGCATCCACAGGCGAGCAGCTCCTGCTGGCTGCCGTCCTTTTTCGCCTGTGCAATGCAAGCGCTCGTCTTCTTGTTGGCCGCGGCCTGGCACGACTCGAAGCTTGACGGGTCGATGCAGCCATTCTTGGTCAGGGTTACGTCGGCAGCGACGGTGGCCGCGCCGAAAGTGATGGCGAGAACGGTGTAGAGGGAGGTAGCGAGCATGGCGGGCAACGGCGACGGTCAGGCTGGTTGGAATTCGTGAAATGCACGGGGAGACAATTGAGCTACGAGGTAGGAGTAGCAAAACAGCGTCTACGTTTTCATAATAACGGTGAATTGGTCATTTTATCTGCCCGTCAAGGTAGCCCGTAGGAGAAGCTGCCGCGCGAGCCGGTTCCGCTGCAAAGTGCCTTGTCAGGCAAATTGAGCATTGAGCAGCGCCACTCGACGGGAATACTCGAAATACCGCTTTAGGTTATTGATTCGACCAATCTGATGCGATTCATAGGGCAGGAGCTGGGCTGAAGGACCCCAGAACAGCGAACAAGGGCGTGGGTGATGTGCCTGACCTGCGACGCCATGCTGGATTTGGTGGCAATGCGAATAGTGCTGCGGACTTTACCCAGTTTGCCATTCCCGGTGGGATGAAGCGGAATGGGTTCCGCAAACTGAATTACTGGCATTGACTATGGAATTGTGTAATAGTGAGAGCATTGATCAGATCTGATTGGGGTTGCGGCCACGTGGGGAGAGTTGTGCATTGTCGCTGTGTGGGTGAGCTCCATGTTTGAGAATGCTTGGAGATATGGTGCCAAGTTCGAGGCGTTCTGACAGGGCGATGAGAGCTAGCCGAGTACCGACTTGGCATGGGCGGCTCGTGAACGCATATCCTCTGATCCTCTGTCCAGATGCGGGTGCATTGATTGAGGGGCTTGCTAGATGGTGGCGATGCACTTTGCCGCAAGTATGCCTCGCCCATCAATCGTGGATATCATATGTATTGGTAGCGCAAACGAGGCAGCCACTAATACAATGCAATGCTGATGGATGATGGCGATGATAGCGATGATTGTTGTACTTGTGCTCGTCTCATTAACGCCGCTCCTCCTGCCAAATGAAAGGGCCGGGGCAAGTGACGAGTTGATGGTATAGGGTCATATGTAGGCCATGCAGATACTTTGTCTGACTCGATGCAGCGACTGAGTAGCAGCTTGTTGCTTCTTGGGCTGACTTGGCGAACTACTTGCAGCGCCATGTGGGGAGAATGAGTCGTGGATAGGCCGTCATTGGTGGTCGGGGAAGGCGAATGACGGTTGGCTGGAGGCTAAGAAGGAAGAAAGTTGCTGTTTTTGTCATTTCTTCGAGAGAAATGTGTGGCGGCAACTATCGTCACGATGATGATGGACGTGGCTGTGTTCGTTGGTCTTGCGGCGTGATGTACATACATAGGTAGTTAGGGTAATCATCCGCAGGCGAGGCGAAAAGGGCATACGTAGTCGTCACGTGGAGAGGAGGCTGCCAAGACCGCCGCTGACGGGTATCGGCACAGACGGGTGCTGCTGCGGCCAGGGAAATGTAGCTGGAAATCCACCCGGTTGAGGCTGGTGGTGCCAAAAATGCATGACAGCACAGTGTTGGAGGCTTTCCATTTCACCTCTTTCTTTTTCTCATATATTTTTTTTCATTAGCAAGGACCAGGCCAGGCCAATCAGAAGTGCGATGGGCAGTAAGATTGCTCGTTGGAGGATAGGCAATCGCGTGCGGCTAGCCCCCTTTGGGAGTGGCTCCTGTACGGTGACGAGGCCCTCTGGGCGGCATTGTACAAGCAACTTTGAACCGTTCATCAATGCATATTCGCCCTGGCAGATGCTGTAAAGTGTTGGAGGTACAAGGTTGCATCGCCAGGGGAGGCCTCGTCAGGCTCACACGACAGTGAACGGGTACGTAGCTCTTTTTTATAAATTTAGAATGCACAGCAGTCGTTCTGATGGTGGCTTGGCTTTATTTGAAGAAATCGATAAAACGCCGCATATTTCGATACCCTTTCTCAAAATCTATTTATTTTCTGTCATTTTCTCGGTCGATTTACCAAAAACCCCGGCCGCGTTTCCCTCCGCTCAGGGGCAACTCAATCCCTCATCAGTCCCGCTTTTACGACGAGATTTGCCTAGTGTGATTGGCTCAGATCGGCACACCCGAACCTCTCCCAATTGTTTTCTGCTGGGTCTCTTCCACTCTCTTGCTCTTGCTCTTCCCATTCTTCTGCTTCTTTTGTTGGCTCCTCCTCTTCTTCGTGCACTTGATCTCTTCCACGAAATTCCCTGTCTGCCACCAGTCTTCTAGAAACGACGCGCCTTTCCAGCATTTGAATCGTCTCACTTCGCGCTGTCGAATCCAAGCGCACCGAACCCGTCCTGCTAGCTCTTGCCAGGCGTCCGTCACTAATAAAACCGGCCCAGCTTAGCCCCAGGCAGTCCCTGAACTGGGCTCCTCACTGCTACGTTGGCTATATAACGTAAGGCTGCCGAAACGACGCCTTTTTCCCTCCCCCGATCTCCAGCCCCAGCAAACAAACCACCGTTCTCCCACACCACCACAGCCAACTCCTCATCCGCCTCTGCGTCGGCCTCGACTCTCTCGTGCACTGCTTCCCTCGACCGCTCAGCAGACCGAAATCTTCGACAACCCCCGCCGCGCGTCATGGCTTGGCTGTCCCGGATGTTGGGCACTGGTCCTCGGCAGCCTAGATACGAGGCTGTCCCCGATGAGGAGGCTGGTGATTCCTCGCCCTCAAGACCGTATCGTCGTCGTCGCTCCCGCACGCGACTCTTGCTCCCTCGACAACGCAAGGCGGCCGCTCTCCTCCTTTTTATCGATGTCCTCATCGTCGTTGCTCTCGTCGTCCTCCTTGAGCCCCTCATCACCCTTCTTCGCCGCAATGACGACCTCTTCACTCCGAGACTCAACCTCCATGGCGTAGCCGCTACCCCAGACACACCGGGTGTCAAACACAAGATTCCACGCATCCTTCACCAAACCACCCCCAACGATACCATTCCCGATAAATGGGTAGAGTCCCAGCGCAGCTGCAAGGAGGTGTACAAGGACTACGAATACAAGGTGAGAAATTACTCCTAGCCTTGCCACTGGCGACTTGCTTGAAATACTTTGAACCTAATCACTGATAAAATCACCCAGCTCTGGACCGACAAGGGTGCTGAGGATTTCCTTGCCAAGGAATACCCTTGGTTTGTTGAGTCGTGGAAGAACTACGCCTTTCCCATCCAACGCGCCGACGCCATCCGATATTTTGTCCTGCACCACTTTGGCGGAATCTACCTGGATATGGATACGCAGTGCAACCAGACGTTTCCCATGCAAGAGGTCGAAAATGACTCGTCCGATCACGTTGCCGTCTTTAAATCCACTGCACCCACCGGCGTTACCAATGACCTCATGATTGCCTCGGCGCGCCACCCAGCCTTTACCATGGCTGTCGCCCAGCTCCCTTACTACTACGCCTGGACGCGCTTCTGGGCTGAGTGCGGCCCTTACATTAGCATCATGCTCTCCTCAGGCCCTCTCTTCCTATCCCTCGTCGTCAAGGATTACCTCTTGCAGCAGACCGTTCTCCCCTCACCCACCGTCAAGGTCATCTCGCCCCCCGGTCTCGACGGCTACATTACCGACCTCGAGAGCAGTACCTGGCACCGCGCCGATGCCCAAGCCCTCATGTGGCTCGGAACCCGCCCTTGGACCTGGTTCACCATGGGTGCCATCGGCACCTTTTTCGGCCTTTGCATCGTCAACTACCTGCTGCTGGCGTTCTATGGCTTCTTTGCTCGCCGGGTGCTGAGCATTTCGGCCAGGCTAAAGGAGGCCAAGGTGGCATAAAAGACGATACGTCCACAAACGAGAAGAAAGAAGCGAAAAAAAATGCATCAACATCAAATGGGAATGGCGTTTACAAGCAATCAAGTGTATAACGGTCTACATATAATAATAATGTCGAGTAAATAGTTTCAGCGTAATTCAATCCATGACACGCCGCAAGGCGCATGAACAAACGTTCGACCGACCACGCACTGTCCTGAAAGCAACGCCTGTAGATCTTGCGAAGAACCGGTAACCAACATTCGCCTCGAACGCACAATCCTGTTACGCTTTGATGAAGCGGAAGCCCTCACCCGCACTCTCCTCCACCGTGCTGTTCACCAGCGAACCGTCGGCCGCCAGCACCACGTACCTGCCGTTGCTCGCCGCCTTGTTGGTGTACACGCCCGCCGCCGCGCCGGCCTTTTGTTGACGACGCCGCCCCAGCTGGTCTCGTACGCGGGCAGCGCCCCGGACGACGAGGGCTGAAACCAGTGCTCAAAGGAAGTGCGGAGGTAGCCGACTACCTTGTCGACGAGGTCGCGGCGGCCCATCTCATCGCTGTGTTCCATTGAGCTAGGGACTTGGGCGGGAGGGGAGCAGGACGTACGCGATGAGGGCGAGGCGCGCCTGAGCGGCCATGCTGCCGCCCCAGTAGTAAAAATCACGGGCGCGGCGGCGAGGTTGGGTTGGCTGATCTCGTACTCGAGGCCGGCGGGGACGGCGTCGGCGCACGAGCGGTCGAGCGGCCGCGGCGCGTTCCAGGTAATGTTGGACAGGGCATACTTCATGCGCCACTGGTTGCCCACGGCCGGGTACATCCAGCCCTGTTTTCGAGCCAAGCAAAAAGAATATCAGAATCCTATGCAATACATGGCTGATAGGATCAACGCACCTTGGTTGTCAGGTAGCCCAGCGCGCTGGTGGGCGGAAAGTCGGGATCCTGCATCGTCAGGCGATGGTGCGGCCAGGTGAGCATCAGCAGCTGCCGCGCGTCTCTGCCACTTGGTGTCCCAGTTGAAGAGTACGGCGCCGTCGGTGTCTCCGAAGGCGTAGTCGACGCCGACGGCAGTCGGATACGTCGCGTGATGCTGGTCGAGCAGCGCCTTGTGCCCCGGGTCGGCGAGCATCACCATCCGCAGCACGCCATTGAACGTGCTGCCAGCCCGGACCGTGCCCGCGTCTGCCGAGTCCGACCTTGCCGTGAGCGTGATTGGCGACAGCGCGTAGATGAGGTACACGGTACCCTTGGTGTCTGTGACGGTAAACGCCGTGCCGTTCGCGGTCGATATGTGGCCGCCGCGTACTCAAACGTCACGTACGGCGAGCCGGGCACCAGGTGCGCGTCCATGGCCGCGGCGCCCTCAAAGTAGCGCACCGTCACCGCCTGCGTATCGAACGCGGTCGCCTTGTGGTTGGCAAAGGCGCCGCCGTGCTCGGCCAGGGAGGCGTGCCAGTCAAACTGCACGGGCTGCTTGGCCGAGGTGCCGTCGAACTGGCGGCCGGTGCTGATACCTAAGCGCAGGCCCCGCGCGTCGAGCGCCGACTCGTATGGGAACGGGCCGGCGGCGGTGGCGTTTCCGGGCGGAGCGGCGTACGGCGCCTACCACGAGTTGGTCGGGAACTATTTTTTGAGATTGCGTGTTAGCCGGTCGGTAGGGTGAGATGCTGATGATGAGGACTTACAGGCAGCTTGAGACCGGCGAAGAATGAGTCGATGGGTTCAGCAGCGCATGCGACTTGTCCGCCGGCGATGGTGGCTGCTGAGCTGGTTGATATGGGACCCAGTCCGGCCCTCGGCTTCAAAATGTCACCCGCGGCGATAAAGGCCGAGGCCAACGAGAGGCAAGATAGCAGAGACAGCATGATTAGAACTACAATGCACTACTCGAATAACCTGATGTTGCCTTCCCAAGATGGAGGGACTGCATCCTCTCTATAACAACACTTCTCTACTAGCCGTCTAAGCCATAACTGACAAGCTTGTCGTGACCTGTCTCTCCGACTTGCAACCTCACTTGTCAACTGCTAAACCTGCCGGTCCATTGACACTTCCTTTCTCAGAAAGGCATTCTGTCATCTCACCTGTTGTCCCCCGCGTTCCGCTAGCCTCTTGCTCACAGGGTGCGCCGCCCACTTCGACAGAGACAGGAGCTAGCAACAGCCCGACTTCTCCAGTCCGAATGCGCCGTCACCTTGCGACAGAATAAGCCATTACGACAAAGACCCCTCTTCTAGCATGCGCCTCGCTATTACACACATCGGAAGAAGAAAACGTGAAGGCGGTTGCGGGGGAGGACGTCTTGTTCCGGAACTCGCGGAGTACCGCCCATAATATGCCCGGTGTGGGGAACGGCGGTTGCGGAGGACTCGGCCGGTTGTTGCGGAGAAGGCTTGAGCAACGACCCAGGGGCTTATCTGCAATCTAACTATAAAGTAATAGATCTAAACCTTGTGGCTCAGATCTTCTTGATCCATGAAAAGCTTAAGCCCGCGACGTACTCCAGCTCTGTCCAATTGACTTTCCACGCGCTCTGGTAAACCGGAATCAGACCTTAGGCCGCCTCCGGTCCAACTTGTACAGACCGGGGTTTTTTATCTTGTCATAGAACCCCGACCTCAAAAGCTGCGGCTTCCCTAAAATTTACACCTTGTAATTGATTGGCTATCATGGAGCCGTCTTCGGTAATCAAAACGAAACCTCGGCCCCGATGAAGACTATATCACCGCCTCCCACCCTGGACCCTCTCCTCTGTACTTAGAGAGGTACAGAAAGACGCTGGCTACGGGTTCAAACTTGTTGAATACGTCTTATACCCTAGGTTATCGCCCTAAACCAGCTCCAAGCGTCTTCAACATGTCCACCACCGCCGTGCACACCGGCACCGCCTCGCTGCGAAGCGGCAAACCCTCCCCGGAGGCCGCGCCGCCCGCGGAGATCTTCCAGACGCCGGCCTCGAAGCGCTTCATCCCGCGAGACCTCTCCGGCCACCCCATCCCGCACGCCCAGCGCTTCGCCTACTCCACCGCCGCCGTCTCCCCCGGCGACTGGGGCTCCATCCTCGGCACCGCGCTCGTCATGGCGCTCTTCTCGCTCTGGCAGCAGACCCCCGCCGCGCACCGGCTCTACGCCCACCTGGACGCGACGTACGGGGCGTTGACGGTCAACACCTGGGGCACCTTTCTGCTGACGAGCGTGTTCTTCTGGCTGGGCGGCGGCGTGTTTGCGCTGGCGGACTTGACGGGTCGGCCGCGGTGGCTGTTTCGCTTCAAGACGCAGCCGTTCGTCCGCGTTTCGGGGAGGGAGTACGCATGGATATGCGTCGTTTCGCTGCGGAACCAGCTCTTTGTCGCGCTGCCGCTCATCTTGGCCGGGTCGATCGTGACCGGCCCGCGGGACGTCCACCCGGCCTCCCTCCCCGGGGCCGTACAGACCTTCTTTACTATTGTGTTCGACATCCTCTGTATGGAGGTCGGCTTCTACTACATCCACCGCTTCTTCCACTCGAAGCTCATGTACCCGCTCTTCCACAAGCAGCACCACGAGTTCACCGCCCCCGTCGCCCTCGCCTCAACCTACTGCAGCATGCTCGAGCACGCCGTGTCCAACCTGTTCCCGCCCGCCATCGGCACCATCCTTGTGCGCCACCACTGGTCCCAGCAGTGCTTCACCTTCGCCTTCCTCGAGTTCCTGACGCTGGTCGCGCACTCGGGGTACAACATCCCTTTCCTGCCGCCGAACCTGGGCCACGACTTCCACCACTTTGCGTTCAACGAAAACTTTGGGCCGACGGGGTTGCTGGATCGCCTGCACGGGACGGACAAGAAGTACGTGGCGACGATGAGGGAGGCGCTGGCGAGGACGGATGGGGATGAGGAGAGGGCGAGGAAGATGGTGCTCAGGAGGCTTGCGGAGATCGAGGTCGCCGCGGACGAGGCGGCGAAGACGAAGTAACTTATACGTGCTGTATGATGGGATCGCATGTGGCCGTGGGACTTTCACGTATTGAGAAGTATCAGGAGTCTCCACGTACAGCACAGCCAAATGTCTACTCGGGACACCGACTTTTGACATTCACAGATAGACACAAAACGCGCCATGTTTATTAAAGAGAGGAAGAGCAACCTTTACCCAAATGCATATGCAATATATTTTCCCAATCAATTCGCCAAATATCCACAAAACCCTTACCCCACACAACTGTCTTCTCAAATGTTCTTAAACGCCAGCAGCTCCAGCAACTCGCTCGTGTCGCCGCCGGAGCGCAAGAAGTCGTGGCCCAGCAGCACCTCGATCGTCGCGCGCCGCTCAGCGTCCACCACCAGACACGTGGCCAAGAACTGCTTCAGCAGGGAGCTGTGGCGCTGGGGCTCGCGCAGCGGCGGCGCGGTGCCCGTGGCGATGAGGTACAGCGCGCGCATCGGCTCCATGTCCATGTACGGCGGCTCCGACTCGGCCATCTCGATGGCCATGATGCCCAGCGACCACACATCCACCTTGTAACCATAACGCTTTTGCCGTACCACCTCGGGCGCCATCCAGTACGTCGTGCCGACCATGGTGGCGCGCTTGGAGCGGCGCGCCGTCAACTTGGCGCAGTAGCCAAAGTCGGCTGCGATGGCCGATGGTTAGTTGGTCAGAATGGTAAACTTGGGGTGCTGCTGAACATACTGATCTTGACGTTGCCCCGAGAGTCAATGAGGACGTTGTCGCTTTTAATATCCCGGTGTACGATTTGCTTCGAGTGAAGATGTTGCAAGCCGAGACAGGTCTGTTCAACGAGTCAGAAACTGGTTATCCGTGAGGGGACATGCCCTTACCTCACGACACAGAGTGGCAATGTGTCGTTCGCTGATGCTCGGATTATTGTCAATCAGGTCGATCAAGGCACCGCCATCCATGTAATCCATCACCACCCAGAGCATCCTGTTCTCATTGACGAGAAACGCGTCTAGAAAATTGATAACATTTTTATGCTTGCCCTCCTTCATTATGGAAATCTCATCCAACAGCGCCTCCTTCCTCTGCTGCCGCGCCAGGTTCATCTCTTTGATGGCCACGCGCGTTTTGGGCCCTCTCGTGCGCACCAGCTCCTGCGCGACACCAACCGCCGTGCTGCGGATCGTCGCCACATACACGGAGCCCGACGCGCCCTGACCGACCTTCTTGTGCTTCTGGTACGACAGGCTGGGGTCGCTGCTGGAGATGAGCGGCTGCAGCTTGGCGATCAGCTCCGCCTCGGACGTCGTCACGTGCCGGATAGCCTGTCTGCGGTTTGCCGAAGGGATGTTGAGCGGCGTGACGGTGTCCGGCATGGACTTTACGGCTGCTGGCGGTGGTGGCGGCGGCGCTTTTTGCACTGCAAGTGGCGGCGGAAGCGGTGGTGGCGACTCCCGGGGAGGTGGTGAGGGCGACTGCCGCGCAACCTGGGCCTCGACGCGGCGAGGAGGCGAGGGAGACTGCTCTTGGTCGTCGTACTTCCAGACCGGGACAACGGGCAGCTTCGGCGCCAACCTCGGCGCCGCCGGTGGCGGCCGGGTGGGGACGAGGTCCGGCACCCTTGGCGTTGTCTTTGTGTATGGGGTCCTCTCGGCCGCCGGAGCGGGAGGGGGGGCTCTCTCCACTCGTTCCACCGGGGACTCAGAAGCAGCCGCCGCCAGGTTTTGGAGAGACGTGGTGGAGTCGCTCGCGGGCAGGCGGTCCTCGATGCGGGAGATCTTGGTCGGCGAGAGGGCGTAGAAGCCCTCCGGGTCGCCGGCCTGCTTCTGCAAGTCCGAGTAGAAGTCGACGGCCTCGATGACGGCCTGCGGGTTGCGCGCGTAGTCCTCCTTGGTGATGGCCGAGGCGCTCAGCAGCTGCACCCACTGCTGGGGCAGGCCGACGAACTGCTCCGTGGCGGCGTCGAAGCCGACGTGCACCTCGTGCAGGACGTTGGTCGGGTTGCCGACGCCACCGAGGCTCGGGCAGGCGGCGTGGACGTGGTCGGTCCAGGCGTAGAGCTCGCGCTCCGACCGGGTGCGGATGTGCAGCACCTTGAACGGCCCGTCGCGCTCGCCGGGGCTGGTCGAGGAGGACCCGGCGGCGTCGAGGCGGCGGCGAATCTCCATGGTGGGCATGCCGGTGGTCTCGGCGCGCCCGATGCCGACAATCTCCTTGAGGAACAGCGTGTAGAGGGGCTTGCCGCCCTCGGCCTTGGCGAAGTCGAGCCAATCGTGGCGCAGGATCATGAAGCGCTGCTTCCATGCCTGCATGAAGCCCCCCTCGCGGACCGTGACCCAGCCCTCGTGCCGCGTCCGCGCGTCGCGGGTTGAGGCGACGACATTGTTCTGCTGGCGACGGGCAACGGACAGAGGAACCGTGGTGCCGCTGTAGGTGGTGATGGTCGTGCTCTGGATGGGCGCGCTGACTGCGTTGGCCGCAGCCGTTGGGTATCCAATGACGGGGTAGTTCTGCTTGGAGGAGTGGCTGGTGGTAGCTTGCGGCATGGCGAAGCAGGGCGTGCCTGATATTTTCGCAAAAGAAAAAAATCAAGCGATGGTATCCTCGCTGGACACGCTAACTACCGTATGCGCATTTCTTGTCTGCAACTACTGATGATTTGATGAAGATGTGATGAAGATGAAGTGATGTGAGGCCACCTTCGAGCCGCCCTGTGTTGCCCGCCACGCTCAGCGCACGTGATGCTTCATCTATGCAACACCCTTGGTGATACTTTTCCCAAACGCCTGATTTACACAAAGAAGTCAGGGATGGGATGAAAAAGCCTCATTTCGTCTTTTTTTTTTCCGCGTGACATTTTTCTTGTATTATCTTTGGTGGTTTCTGAGCCTTGATAGGCATGATTAATGTCCACCAACCAGCATTATCAATACATCCGCCCAGTCATGGATTTTATTCCATTGTTTCACTGACCCTCACCATCGCCTAGACAGGGTTCTGCGCCTTGTCGCGACCGATCGCGACATTTTCCAGAGTCACCGTCTCATCGCTTGAGTCTCCAGACTCTTCCCCCTTCACCAGAGGAACATTTTCTCTCAGTGCAATGTACGTTGGCACTGATGCGATACCTAAGAAACGCATTAGCATGTTCCTACAGAACGGGAGGAAACGTGGCAATTAACTACCTAGCAGAATGGTGTTGACAGCCAGGGGTACCCTGCCACCGTGCCATTTTCGCGTGTTGAGGCCGAAACTGACAGCCTGCGCAAACGACTCCTGCCCTCGCAAGATGCCAGACAGACGGCTGAGCTCCGAGACGCTGTCGCTCTTTGTGGCGATGAAGTAGTACATCCAGGTCTGCAGCGACTGGCGCGACCACTCCCATAACACGAGAACGAAGAAGCCCTCTGCAAAGCCAGCGTCCGCCCAGTCCAGCGCAGGCGGGTTCGCGGTGTACTTTTCCTGAACCACCCAGGCGTACACCCAAGCGACCACGTGGCAGACGACGATGTACCAGAATGAGATTTCCAGGCGGCGCTTGACCGGGAACCGCGTCCAGTCGAGAAACATGCTCATCACCTGCGACGAGAAGAGCGTGCTGAAGTTGCTGACGAAGCCGATCAGGGCCCGCGCCCGCACGCCAAAGTAGTAGGTCTGGAAGTTGCCCGAGTACTGGTTGAAGTACGCGGCCCAGAACACGGGGAGCAGGAGCAGGATGTCCCTGCGCTTGGAGAGCCTCCACAAGCACCCGAACTCGTACTTGAAGCTCCTCTCCGCATCGACGATCACCTTGCTGCCGTCTCCGCGCTGCACCTTTTCCGGCCTGGTCAGCAGCAGCGCGATCGGCGCCGCGACGCACTGCAGCGCGATGAAGATGAGGTACGTGCTCGGGTTCACGCTCCCCTTGCGCTTCGCCCCCGCGCTGTGGTTCAGTATCAGCACGATCAGCCCGCCCACCAGCGGCCCGCCCGTGCGGAACCACAGCCAGATGTTGAGGTAGCGCCCGCGCCGCGCCGGCTCCGGGTACCCGAGCGCCACCGCGCCCTCCGCCGCCCAGAAGAGCCCGGCCGAGACGCCGCAGAGCGCGGCGCCGACGAGCACCAGCCAGACGTTGCCGAAGCGGTTGTTGGCGTACAGGCCGGCCGAGTAGACGGGGTAGCCGACGGCGCCGAGGAAGAGCGTGCGCGCGAAGCCGATGCGGTTCGCGACGGGGCCGCCAAAGACGGCGAGGAAGCCCATGAGGGCGAAGACGAGCGCGTTGGCGGCGTTGACGAGGAACGGCTCCTGCCCGCCGCCGGCGCCGAGCGCGTTCATGGCGTTCCATAGGCCCGGCGCCAGGAAGCCGACGGCGCCGATGACGAAGGCGTTGAAGAGTGTGGTGCGGTACCAGATCCTCTTGGCGGCGTGTGGCGGCGCCGCATCGCTAGTCTCGGATAACGGCAGCGCCGCTGCCGTCTTGTTGTCAGTTGGTGTTGCCATGTCTGTAAACTACCGGAATGCCGAGCGGCCATGGAACTGACCTTCATCTTGGTTGGAACCAGGGCTTTTTAAGGTTATTCTTTATCGGCGAATTCTTTTGACCCCCACCGAGCACCGGGACTATTAATTTACATGGCGACTTCATCATTGTCTAGAGAATGGCGACATTGCGGGCTGATCCGCCTTTAACACCAGCCAACCCACTCTGTCAGGCAAGTTGACAACTCTCTTGACAACTTAGCCGCTGCGAGCCGCCCGAACTGCTGAGAAAATTTCCATTTCAAGTACAAATTTGAGAATATTATAAAGTTTCCATCTATATCTCAGCTATTGCGACATGTCAGCTTAAGCCTCAGCTATCCAACGGTGGTTCCACGGACGGGTCGAAACAACCACTCTAAATGCAAGAGGGGCGATGTAACCTAGCAGCCATCATAAGGTATCTGGTCCAACATTGATCTGTAGCTGCTGAGAAGATCCCGACAGCTAAAATCACCATGATATCCATCACTGAGCCGCATTCCGTACCTGCACGACTTGTGCTCGCCGGCCCGTCCTGACGGGAAGCCCCTCTTCTTCACTGTCACCGCCGATAGCTGGTAGTTGTTGTTCCACATGAAGGCGGCGTAGTAGCCGTTGGTGTAGCTGCACTGCTTGGACCATGCCTTGCCGCACACACGTTTGTGTTCTGGCCAAGATCGTACGGCATGGCGAGGCTGCAGATGCCGACGACCTCGACGGTGCCTTGACAGCTGGTCTCGTCGTCCCAGACGTAGATGCAGTTGGCCACATCGCAGGCCTGGAGGCCGCAGCCGGCGCTGACGGACTTATTCCACCATGATGCTCGGATGTTCCGGGTGGGCACCCCGAGGGGTGTGCGCTTCGCGAGAGACGTCGAGTCGATGCCCGATGCTCTAAGAGCCCGCAAGGCGGCGACGACAGGCAAAAGGTGTTGGAGCTTCATCCTCGAAGGAGACTTGCAGACTTTGTTGATGAGCTCCCTGAACTTTCGTATGGCTATGTTATTAGTTATCTTGGACCGTTGGACGAGGTCAGCAGGGCTTCATACCCGACCTCGGATCACGCGACCTGACATGCTTACGTAGACCTTGGAACAAGATAAAAGACGTGTTGGCCCATGAAACAAACGCCCAAGAACCATCATCTTGCTTTCCAACCCAATTCTATATCTCTCTCTCGCATACATCACCTTCACATACACAACCCACGAACCAACAAACCATGAGCGCAGAGGCTAAGCAAGAAGTCACCAAAAAGGGCCTCTGGGAGCGTTGCCAAGACAAGCTTCGCAGCAAGCCCAGCAAGCACAGCAAGCCCATCAGCGACGAGGACCTCCTCAAGTACACCGGCAAGCCCCGCGCCGAGTTTGACGACTTCAAAGAGAACACACCCGGCGTCGGCCGCAACTAGCTGGCCGGCACCCTCGCCATGGGCAGCGCGCCGGGAGGCGAGGATCGCGGCATGAAGTTTCCGCCGGGACACGAGGTTAAGGCAGCAGCCGCCGCCGCCGAGGCGAAGAAGAAGCCGATCGAGGAGCAAAGCTACTGAAACTGCGGTGGACTGTGGAGGGGAGGTGCTCCCCCTTGCCAAAAGCTATCGGGAAACCCGCGCTGGACCTGAAAGTTAGGGTATAGAGGGATTTGGCCGTTGTATTCACTCCGCAACCAATGTATGGCATGGGAGGTGCGGCCGTGGGTATTTTATCTATTGTATAGAACAGACACCAACAGACAACTACGCGTGCCTAGGTGCGACTTTCCACTGCAATGCTGGGGCTTGCCCTCTCCTAAATTACGCCAGAATCCGAAGCCAAATATTTTTTTATGCTGAAGAGAGTTTTATTGGAGGCCTTATTCTATAACCCTCGGTAGCGCTCAAACTTTCCAACAACACCAACGTCAACAAGAACACCCAAAATGCCGCGAGGTAGAGCCGGCGCCGGGCGCCGCAGCCGTATACCGCCCGAAGTTAAGGAACATTCATATATCAAGCCTATCAAGAAGCCCGGGTTGCATGTTGAAGAGGTGGTACACATGTTGCAGGAAAAAGGTCTCTTCACTATTTAGACCGGTTGCACAATTCGCCCTCGTATAGTTACTGGATTTGGTCTAACCAAAACATGGTGGAGCGAGTATTTGACACAATGACTGACAACAGCTTTCAGCGCGCCGCGATGTTTCATTCATAGTGTATCTGTCTGTCACTGAGAACTGGTTATCAGAAATGACAGCAGGGGCAGGGGTCCGTGGATAGCGCAAACCAAGGTCAGCCCAACACGCTTGACAGGTTGTCAAAATACAGGCGACAGATCGGGTTACCGTACGAGTGTAACGGTTCCTTTTGTTCCTCTATGAGAAAATTTCCGCCCAGAAACAGCTCAAGGGCTGACAATAATGTAGCTGCCGTTGCCAACCAACACGGCACTAAGATCCACGACAGGCTCTGATACTTCACACATCGCGCGGCCAAAGAAAGAAAGAAAGGAGATTCTTCATCTTGCAAGCCCAGAGGGAACTTTCCACGTTTCTTCAGAGCCCAGTTCAAAACAGCGATTGTCACCTGTTTCAACTCGGCATATCTCTGATTGGCGACCTGTGCTGGGCAACTTGCTTTGTCTCTGCAATGAAAGGACTGAAACCAACCCAACAACAGACATCCCACCCAATAAAAGGTCATGTGGTTGTATATGCTCACAAGTATCGCAAAAATCCAAGGTCTGCTTTACAGTACACCGCACCTTGAAGCCCATGGCAGACTCCACAAGCCTTAGTTCCGAACCACTCCGACCAAGACACAGCCGTTGTCACTGGGGCAGTTTGCGACAAAAGCAGATCTCTCGGCATATTCTTTTAGTCATAACTATCTTGGTAAGGCTGCGCAGCCTCCCAATGTGCCAAGTTGATAAGCGACGGCTCCGAGCCCGGGCCGGCCCGGTTGTGGAGCGGTGGCCACATGGTCAGACATCTTGCACTCGTTAATGGTCCAAAGTCAAGCTGAGCTTTCTGACTACAACCTTTATATCCCTGGTTGTCTTACTGTATATACTTCATAGTCCAGCGAGCCAAGATGCCTGCACACGACACCGCTCCGGCTTCATTGCAGACAAGCCTTGTACATCAGAGCAGAAACATCTTGACAGCATTTGGGTTTCTGTACTGAGACAGTACAGCTCCAATAACTCAGACTC
Source organism: Cordyceps fumosorosea ARSEF 2679 (assembly GCF_001636725.1). Taxonomy (NCBI): domain Eukaryota; kingdom Fungi; phylum Ascomycota; class Sordariomycetes; order Hypocreales; family Cordycipitaceae; genus Cordyceps; species Cordyceps fumosorosea. The sequence goes on along the minus strand of NW_017387318.1, from coordinate 442,518 downwards.
ATCAATCCACGTGCTTGTTCTGGTCACATCTTGCGAAAATGAGGATGATCGCTCGGCAGTTGGAGTCGAATCAATGCTGTAGGCAGGGCAGTGCTGCGAAGCATATATAGACCATCAAAGGAGACCAAATGACGGCTTTCGACAATCACATCCAACTTACTCTTTTACACTCCTCAAAGTCACACCTGCAATGCTTTCCTACGCAGTACTTTTCCTCGCAGCAGTGCCTGCGTATGCCTTCGATGCCGCGGACTTGCGCGCGAAGGCCAACGTCGCCGCGGTCCTTAACAAGATCGAAAACGGCTTCACGCTCTCCACCACGCAGCCGCCGTACTCCCTCTCCGAGAAGAAGGAGGGTGCGTGCGACGACGACAAGCTCCGCTTCAACTGCATCAGCGTCGACCTCAAGATCAAGGACTTTGCGAACGCGGGCGGCAAGTTCACCTCGGACTTCAAGTACAACACCGACGTGGACATCACCAACGACAGCGAGGAGCCGTCCAAGATCATCTCCAAGCAGAGCAAGGCGATCAAGGTGGGCACGACCAAGGGCTGGAAGATTGGCGCCAAGTTCCACGCCAAGGGCGGCAAGAAGGACGTCTTCGAGGGCGGCGGCGAGGTGACCGGCGAGTACTCCAAGACGGAGACGACAGAGACGACGACGACGACGGAGATCACGCGCGAGGGCATCTGCCGCCCGCAGGCCGAGTGCGCCATCGTCACCATGTCCTTCTTCGTCGAGTACGCGGGCAAGTGCACGCGCAAGCCGTACCGGTACTGCGACGCGGCGAGCGGCGACCGCGACTGGTGCAAGACGTACTCATGGTCGCCGTGCCCGTTCGAGCGCAACTTCCACAGCGACAACTGCAACGGCAAAGAGTACAAGACGATCGACCCGTGCGGCTTCACGGCGCCGGTGCTCAACGACGCCGGTGGGCAGTTCACCAAGACGCTGCTCGTGTCCAGGCCGCTGCTGGCGAAGAAGAGGGGCGACTTTGACGATTTGATTGTCGAGTTCCTCGACTAAGGGGACCGTGGGGGTCTGTCATGGTCATGAAAATGGCTCCATGGGGATAGGACGGACGGGCTGGGATCAAGGCTTGCGTCGTTCGAGTTTGGCGCAGGCGTGTCTTGACAGCCTCACGATTGGTATTCTGGCGAGGAGGAGATGGTTGGTCAATGGGGTATCTATAACTAGCCAAACGAGTCTATAAGTTAACCAAGTTGTTTCTACGGATCTCGCGTGCCATACCTTTAGGTCCACACATTGCTGTAATGTGTGGGAGATGATGGTGTATTGTGTAGGTTGTGGGGACTTCTTCAGGGCCTTAACTGGGCCTGGAGCTTATGTGAGCCCGCTTATTTATTAGCAGGTCTACCGGCCCCTTAAAAACGACATCTACAGCAACAAGTATGATGATGTTTGTCATCGTTATCACCATCAGTGGTAGCCTCTTCTCGCACTTGTCCTGCTGCCATAGGATTGGCAGAACCCTGGTTGCCGTGGCAGAGGGATGATTAGTCAGACGCGTAGGCGAGGCGCTGAGGCTTCCCCTGACAGGAGAACGCGTTTGATACACATCTTCAGCGCCCTGTACAGTAAAGACATCCAACGATGACTAAATCTTGCGACTGCCAAGATGCACGAAGGTGCTACCATGATGGGCTCGACTACCCATATCCCAAAGACATGACCGACAGACTGGTAAGTGCCAACCAGCCTCTCTCCGCAGGACGCCCGGCCACCCGCCTGACCAGCCTCGATAGGACCGTTGTCTGTCGTTCGGAAACACTGGGATTATTGAGCTTCTTCCGCCCGGGAACTTAGTTAAAAAGTCGCCACATCCATTTATGTGTTCCTCCGAGAAGCATCGCCAAGTTGACCAACTTATGCGCGAAGTCCTCATCTACCGACGACTACAGGCTCACAGACGATTACTTAAGATGCTAAGCTATTCATGCTCCACTGACGAGCTGGATGGCTACGTAATAGTTACTTGAGTATATGCGACTCGGCAGCCTCGAAGCCTACCTGGCCTCCGACGCCGTGATAACTCAGACCCAGCAGCTAGATTGGTGTATCCAAGCCGCCGAGGGTATTGCATTCCTTCACAGCTCTGGCGTGATTCACAGCGATATCAAACCACAAAACATGGTGCTCGACGACAACTTGTGCGTACGCATTATCGATTTTTCTGGATCTTCCATAGACGGGCTTCCGCCGCTTGGCATGGAGAGCACGAGGTATTTCTTGCCGCGCCCCGAGCCGACCTGCAACGTGCAAACCGAACTTTTTGCTTTAGGGTCCTCCATCTACCATGTTATGCAGCGCGAGCCCCCATACAAGGATCTCGACATCGATGAGGTAGAGGCTTGCTACGAGCGGCAAGAATTCCCAGAACTCACAGAGGTGTTCTGTGGAAGCATCATCGCAGCGTGTTGGAGGCAACAGATTGAATCTGCCAGCGCCACTCTCACCCTTCTCCAAGCACAGCAGCAGAGCTCAATGTCAGCCTAGTTTTCGGGCCACTTACAGGGCGTCCTGCGATTTCTTTACCAAGGATAGAGTAGACTTTTGCGACGATTTCGCCCTGGACTTCTATGGAGCCTACCTAGGACGACTGGTTCGACTTTTGTGCCCAGAACCATACCTCCACTACATGTCGAGCAGGAAGCATCGAATGATATTGCGTCCCTAGCCCCCATCATATTCTGGAATAGCCCTCGTCTCTATGGATAGGACATCCCAATTCTGCCTCGACGAACCCACATGGTTGAGCGTGGGATCCATACAATCTGAACACTTCGTGATGGCCTCTGGGCAGCGGGCCACGCCGAATGTCTACTTCGTCCTGCATTCACATGTCAATATCTTGATAAAAACGTTCTGCTTGCACATGGCCTCTACTAATCCTCGCTCAGCGAAGTACATCATGCCAGTGCTGGTAAAGTGTTGCCCCTACGGTTGACACGCGGAGACTTACGTCAGGCAAGTCCGCCAAGAGGTTCCATGCTCAATTTCTTGATATCTATTTGAAAATCCCTTCCTTCCAAAATAGCATAGTCCAAACTAAATCTCATTCACGTACATTGGCCTTCGCGTCACGGGCCGGAGAAAAGCCATTCCCGAGAGGCGCCCGACAAAAGAGGCCCCTCCTGCCACTCTTCCCCCAGCACGCTACTCAATTGTCAGACTTCTCGTCATCCGCCGCCGAGTCGCTCGCGCCTACGGCGCCTGCCGTCGCTCCAGGCCCGCGAGCTTCTTCTTTCCTTCTTGCCATGGTGCGCCTCCACACTCACTGCACTGTTCTCGGACTCGTCAACGTTTCAGCGGGGGGGCATTGCGCTTCTTCTTCTTCTTTTTTCCATCGCGCTTCTTGGATGGCAGCTTCGCTCCTCCATCGACATTGGACTCATTAATTTTTGAGGCATCCACGATTCTCTGCTGCTGCTTTCGGCCGCTATACCCCTTCGCGGGTCCTTCCTGTCCAACCCCTGGATGATCAGGCTGGTTCGAGGGTGCCGCTGATTCGGTGGCTGTAAGTTTTGTTAGTCGAGACTCGGCAACAAGAGCATCTGCGGGTAGGCCAAGTCGGCCCGGACTTGGACTGTGCTGCTGACTTACGGCGGCTCGAGGTATTGCACTACATTAGCGGCAGTGCGCAGCTATTTGGTCGCGGCGCCTACGCTCTGCGTTGGGACATCCTTAACTTCACTACATTTTAACTATTCACTGGCAGGTTAGAAATTAGGTCTGGGGACGGCCAGCGAACACCAGCTGCTGTATGTTTTTTCTCCGGTATAAAACCTGCTTTCTAATTTCATTAGCTCTTCTTGCTGTTTTCTTCACCTTTATTGCGTTCGTCCTATATCGTCGTGCTGTTAAAGATCTACGTGGATCAAGTGTGGGGTAGAACGCCTGCCGAGGTTCATTGAACGAGCTTTCGATGCGCCGGCTCCCAACACTCTTCCTTCATATACATATTCAAATTATATTTTCTTCATCGGCTATAGCAGTTACCGATTCGAGGTTGCAGCATGGCCGAAAACACGGTTCTGTACGAGCCAACTGACGAGGGCATCACGACCATCACCATTGACCGGCCCTCCGTCCGTAACGCCGTTAACCACGCCACATCCCTCCAGCTCGCCGAAGCCTTTCAGAGCTTCGAAAACGACAGCACCCAGAAAGTGTGCATCCTCACCGGCGCGGGCACCAACTTTTGCGCCGGCTATGACCTCCACGAGGTCGCCGGCAGCAGCAGCGCCGGCAGCAGCAGCGCCGGCAGCAGCGCCCTCGCCGTCGGCCCCGTCGACAAGCTGAACGGCGCTCTCGGCCCAATGGGCCCGTCCCGGATGCGCCTCAGCAAGCCCGTCATCGCCGCCGTCTCCGGGCACGCCGTCGCCGGCGGCCTCGAGCTCGCACTCCTCGCGGACCTGCGCGTCGTCGACGCCACCGCCGTCTTCGGCGTCTTCTGCCGCCGCTTCGGCGTGCCGCTCATCGACGGCGGGACCGTGCGGCTGCCGCGTGTCGTCGGGCTCGGCCGCGCGCTCGACATGATCCTGACCGGCCGGCCGGTAGACGCGCAGGAGGCCCTGGCCATCGGCCTGGCCAACCGCTTGGTGGAGGACGCGGTGGATGGCGCGCGGGAGCTGGCGAGGGGGTTGTTGAGGTTTCCGCAGCGGTGCATGCGGGCGGACCTGGCGGCAGCGCAGTATGGTGCGTATGATGCGGCGAGCTTGGAGGAGGCGCTGCGGTTCGAGTTTGAGAACGGTGCGAAGGTGGTGGCGGAGGAGAGCGTCGCGGGGGCAAGGAGGTTCGACAAGGGCGCGGGACGGGGAGGAGCGTTTGAGAAGGGAAAGCTGTGAATGGTGAAATTGGCTTTACTCGGAGATTCTTATTACATGAAGAACTATGGACTTGACAGCCACCACTTCTCTGCCCTATAATACTTGGCAAGCCACGACATACACGGCTCCTAGCAATCGACCAACAAGTTTCAGCTTAAGTCAGAAACGACACAGAAACCACAGGAACCACCTGTAAAACTACAATAATAATCTGCCTCAAATACCCACGCTAGCTCATTCTTCACACGATAAAAAGAGAGCCACCACTGAGTGCAGCAGGGTTGGACCTCGGCTGCCGGCGGGTATCACATCGCGGAACAAAGGTTTCCATTCCGCGCTCTCTATCGCATCTCTTGGTCCAGATTTCGGACCGTCCTGGGCCGCCCGCCCTGGCAGGCATCGCCCTATGACTAAACGCCACAGATTCCATCTCAGAGATGCCTGATTAGGCAAGTCGCAGGAAGCGCTAGACGCAGACGGCAGGTCAGAGCAAGTCACGGCAGTGTCAGCCTCATGGCGTCCCCCGCAATGGAGACCGGCCAGTAGCTCTGACAAGCGCAGATGTAGTCTATGAATAGCACATGTAAGCGGTTGACACATTTTGTGCTGTAACAGTGACTTGCGCCGAGGGCTCGCGCTAGAAGTAAGTGGTTAGTGATCAAGCGGCCAAGAGGTTGCAGTGGTTGCTCACCTGCAGAGTGACACTCCGTGATCCTGGGGCCTACATCAGAGATAGCAGGCCTGCTGGAGCTGAAATCCAAAGTCCTAGATATCACCAACATTAAATCACTATCTTGTGTCCTCGGAGCGAAATCGGACTGAGCTGACCGCGAATGCCTTGGCGTGACCCTAGGCTTCACGCTGTACACCCACCAAGGAAACCGCAGGGTAGCTCGTTCCTCAACACAGAACTAGCCCTAGCACATGTATTCATTACGTTGATATACATCCGTTGTGGCCAATTAACGTGTCTGTATGAGCCGTCGTCTTTCTGGGGTACAAGATCCATCCGGCACTGCTTCCGAGCCAGGAGGGTAGGTCTATAGAGGTCACATAACTAACTAATCAGTTACCAAGACCATTGCATTCTGAAGGTGTTTCGGAGAAAGCAGAATCATCACATGTTTTCATTCAGACTAACAGAACTGGGAAGGTAGTTGTAAGATATTACAACATCTTAACACATTGAATAGTCAATGAATTAGCAAATGGTTTACTCTGGGCTCTCCCTCATACTGTACATAAGTCTGAGGATTTCCTGTCAATGAAGTCGAACAAACACAGCATCAATCATTTGGCATCAATCATTTGGCATCCATCATCTACTCTTCTTTGTGAACATGGTTTCTCAACTCTTTCGCTGCACAATCGCAGCCTGCCTCATCGCCCTCTGCTACGGCGGTCCCGCGACTCCCCAGCAGGCAGCCAAGCTCGGCAACCCAGCGCTCCTTGAAAAGGTCAAGGTCCCTGCCGAGTGGGCAGAGGCCGGCGCTCCCAAATCTGAGGCCATGGTGACCCTCCAGATTGGCCTGAAGCAGGCCGATATGGGCGGGCTGCAGAAGCGTCTCATGGACGCCGCGCATCCCAGCAGCCCCAACTACGGCAAGTGGCTGTCCAAGGAGGAGATGGAAAAGTACACGAGCCCGGCGCCGCAGTCCGTCGACATGGTCAAGGTCTGGCTGGGTGCCCACAGCATCTTTGATCAGTCCATCTCGCGCCCGACGCCGGACTGGATGGAGGTCCGCGTGCCCATCAGGCAGGCCGAGACGCTGCTCAACTCCCGCTACAGCCTCTTCAAGGACTCCGTCACCGGCAAGACGATGCCGCGCACCACCGAGTACTCCATCCCCAGCCTCCTGCACGACCACATCGACACCATCCAGCCCACAACCTCGTTTCATCGAAGCCTCGGCGCGCAGCCCTCGGCGAACGCGACCGAGTCCGCCGACGTGCACCGGCGAGCCACCTGTGACCCCAACAACATCACCCCGGCGTGCATCCGCAGCTACTACAACGTCGACTACACCAGCAAGGGCAAGGCCAGCCTCGCCGTCACCGGCTTCATCGGCTACTCGGCCAGCCACAGCGACGCGTCCAGCTTCCTCAGCCAGTACGACTCCGGCAACTCCGGGTCCAACTTCAAGGACGGCTCCGTCGGCGGCGCCCAGAACAACCCCTCCAACCCGACCCTCGAGGGCAACCTGGACACGCAGGTCGCCCTCTCCCTCGGCCACCCCAACCCGGTCACCTACCTCGCCGTCGGCCCCAACAACGACCCTGACAACCAGTTCGGCGACGAGCTCGTCAACCTCGGCACCTACCTCAACGCGCAGTCCGCGCCGCCCACCGCCGTGTCCACCTCGTACGGCGGCGAGGAGAACGGCTTCTCCTCGCAGTACCTGGACCGCATCTGCAACGAGTTCATGAAGGCCGGCTCGCGCGGCGTCTCCGTCTTCTTCTCCAGCGGCGACTTTGGCGTCGGCGGCAACAACCAGGCCAGCTGCTCCCAGGGCTTCTACGCGCTGTTCCCCGCGTCGTGCCCCTACGTCACCGCCGTCGGCGCCACGCAGTTCTACAACGGCGCCGAGTACGCCGCGCACTTTGAGAAGAACGGGTCCACCGGCGGCGGCTTCTCCTGGTACTTCAACGCGCCCGCCTACCAGTCCAAGGACACCCAGGGGTACATCGGCAACAACCTGGACAGCTCTTACAACGGGTACTACAACGCCAACGGCCGCGGGTACCCGGACATCTCTCTGATTGGCGAGTACTACGACATTGTGCTGAACGGCGGCACGGAGCGCGTGTACGGTACGTCGGCGTCGTCGCCGGCGTGGGCGGCGCTGGTCTCGTTGATCAACGACTACCGCATCAGCATCGGAAAGTCGACGCTCGGGTTCCTGAACCCTCTGCTCTATGGCAACTCGGCCGTGCGCTCGGCTCTGATTGATATTACCAACGGCAACAACCGTGGCTGTGGCACGGACGGCTTCCCGGCCGCTGCTGGCTGGGACCCTACCACTGGTCTGGGAACCATGAACTTTGCCAAGCTGAGAAAGGCGCTTTCTTCTTGAGTTTTCTTTCTCGTTTTGATGTATACACAGGCTGTTAATAACATTTTTCTACATTCTCCCTTATCTACTTAACCTAAAAAAAATGTTCTCCCGTGTCAATCGCTCCTGTCCTGATGTGGTTCAGGGCCAATCGCGAGTTTGCTTCGGACTCCATCTAGCGGCCAGGTTAGAAACCGAAGGGAAAAATATAAGAAGAATTACATAGCAAATTAAACAAAATTTTCCATTTTTGGCAAGTCTTAGTCGATTAAATAGTATACCGAAGATAATTTCGAGTTCAAATACCAATTACACCATGTTAAGCAACAGCGTAGTAAGTAAATGGTATTACAAGGCCAAAAAGAATAATTGATTCTCTGACTTGGAAAAAACTAATAGATCGTTCAGTATGACAATTCAACAATCATTGAACTTCAGAAACGATAATGCTGTCGCAGCAAGCAGCTGACATCCCAAGCGACGAGTCTAGGGTAGCGGCAGAGGCTGAATTGGCGGAGGAGCCGTTTCTTGGCAAGTACCTGGCAAGCTCGTGGCGGCATCAAGCTCTAAAACAGCTCTTGAACCGCATGCTAAGATAACAAGCATATTTGGATTTTTCAGAGATTTTCAAGGTCATTCTACGGGTTTATCTGATTGCATCAGACACGCGTTGGTCGGTGGCCACTTGCTGCCGTCACGTGCGGCGATCGGCCGGAACTGACATCGCGACCCGCAACAACTCGCTGAGCTTCGTCTGCTAGCCAAGGTCAATCTCATCCTCAACTGTGCACCATACAGGATACCTAGCTGCTTACTCTCTCCCGCATATTGCAATTGTTATCGAAGACGAATAGTTGCAATCAGAACCGCCCGAATCACCCTTCAGTTTCAGCCTCGGGCTGATGGCGCTGTCCGTTTGGACACTTGACGGGTAGCATCTCGGCTTCACATCTACAACCCAGCACGCTCGGCGCGACCTCACAATGACTTCGGTGTACTCAGGGCTTCGGGTATGACTGGAATCTAACATGCATTGGCTCGTCATGGAGCTTATACTAATGCGCTACAGACTGCTTCGATACGCAGCTTCCGTCCCTGCCGGCCCATCTCAAATATCGCCCCCATAGCAGCACGGAGCAAATCGCGTTGCCAGCATGGCATCCAGTGCTGCCGCGGCTTCTCGAGTTCGTCAACTTTTCACAATACAGACCCTCGAAGCCCCTCCACCGATAAACCTGATGATGCGAGCGTTGCGAGCGGCGAGACGGATGCACCCCTGCTTAAGAAGCGCGAAAAAGAGTCGGCCAAGGGCAAATACAACCTGTACGGAGATGACTGGGAGGACTCGGTCGACTTCGCCATCAAGTCATTCGAGGACCTCCCGCATCGCCTGTTTGGTGTCAATCAGCACATGATCATCAACTATGAACTGAAAGAAGCTCTGCGTGTCATGCTGCGTCAGTTCAACGCGCCCATTGTCTACTGCTTCGCGTACGGCTCAGGCGTGTTTCCGCAAGGAGAGCTTGGCCGCAGCATCAGCGATGCCGAGTTCCGCGCCGTGCACCCCAAGCCGCCTGCTGCCCTGGTAATGGCGCAAAAGGGGTCGCCTAAGATGATCGACTTCATCTTTGGCGTCTCGCACACGCAGCATTGGCATTCACTAAACATAAAGCAACATCGGAAGCACTACTCGGGAATCGCCTCGCTCGGCTCGGGCGCGGTCTCTCATGTGCAAAACTGGGGCGCCGGTGTCTACTTCAACCCCTTCATCGAGATGAATGGCATGCTGATTAAATACGGCGTCACCAGCATCGATAATCTGGTGCGCGACCTCTCCACGTGGGATAATCTATACTTGGCTGGCCGCCTGCAAAAGCCAGTCAAGATTCTACGTGATCACCCGCAAGTGCGCCTGGCGAATCAGCACAACTTGATTGCGGCGTTGCGCACAGCGATGCTCCTTTTACCTCCGGATTTCACCGAGTCGGAACTTTACAGCACCATTGCTGGCCTTAGCTACCTTGGAGACCCACGCATGGCTCTCCCTACAGAGAACAAGAGCAAGGTCGACAACATTGTGAGCAACAATGTGGTGCACTTCCGTCGACTCTACGCCCCGCTGGTCAAGACGCTGCCCAACGTGGCATTCACCGGGCCCTGTCGACTCGACGATGAAGAGTGGGTGCTCGACGAGAGTGGCGACAATAAGCTACAGCAGGACATGGACCCGATCAAGCGCGGCAACATGGTGCGACGTCTCCCGTCAAGTTTCCGGTCGCGGCTGTACTTTCAGTACCAGAAGAAGTTTGCGATTCCTCGGGAAGAATTCTCAATCATGATGCAGGCTACGCGAGACGACGACCCCTCGTCGAACAAGCGACGTCAAGGCGGCGAGTTTGACCGAAGGATAGCCGCAGACAGGCCGGAAGAGCTGCAGGCACTGGTTCGGCAGGTGATCAAGCAGACTGTCAACTGGCCGAGCACCAGCCAGAGTATAAAGGGTTTCCTGATGGGTGGCTGGGGCAGGACGTATCGTTATTTGAGGGAAAAGTATGACAAGTGGAAGCAAGGGAAGAAGGATGAGGCCAAGAAGAGTGGCGAGCCAAAAGACGGAGAGAAATAGGGTTGGTCGATATGAGGCATCGAGTGAAAGTGAAAAAACCTAGGAGGAGATGTAGTGACTGGTTGGGGGTTATCTGATAGAACACGCTGGGCAACTGTACAAAAAATAAAATATAGATTACTATTCGAGCTGAAACATGGCAAGGCCAATCAATCCCTTACAGTACTGAGCGATACGCATACGAGCCTGGAATCACTGTTTCGGCCAGGTGATGACTGGCAGACAAGGCAGTCGGGGGATCCCTGCGAGCCCTTGACCCTGGAAAACCTTATTCTTCCGCTTATTATCCTGCAGAAAATAACGCTGAAAGAAACCCGAGATTTAGTTGGTAGTATTCCCCTGAGGAGGTCTTGCTTTTGTTTCTGTTGGGTAAGCTCGAGACAAAGCTGCTTGCTGCTGGGAGACGGGAGAAAGCCGAAAGTCGGAAATTGATTTCAAATACTTGTGATCATGCCATGCGTCTTCCTTTCGAAAAGAATTAAAGACTGCAGCTGCGGGCGGGCATGGATGAGCGTGAGTCAAGCCAGGGGACCAGGGGAGGCTACAGGCAAGTGAGCGATCTTGAGGGCCATGGCGACAGGATGTGGTGATCGCCGACTGGGTTTTTGCTCTTCGTGCCCCGAACCCGGTGAGTTGGGACGAAAGAAGGTTACGCAAGAGAATATCTTTTTTTCTTCCTAACTTTTGTTAAAGTTTTACAGAATTTGTGCTGCCGAACAATCATTATTGTTGCATCTTTTTTCTTGCTCTCTTTGAAAACGGGGAGGTTCCGGAGTCTGCCTGGGGGGGGGGGGCAACATCAACGTTGGAAACATGGATGATGATAAATTGAAAACGCTGTGTTTTATTCGTTGCTGAACGGGCGGAATAACTTCCACAAGGCGGCGCTGGATGAAAAGAAGCAGCACACCAACACACTTCCAAACGCCACGAAATAGGAACGGCGACGGTCTCAATATCCCCGGACCCAGAGCTTTGGGATGAGTTTGAGACAAGTCCGCCCACCTGATGATGACGAACCCGGGCAACAGGTAACCTTGTGCTCACTTCAGCCAAATTCCCGGCATTTTGGAGCGTCTTCTTCTCTTTTTTTTGTGGCTTTTTTTTTTCCCTCTCAGATTCCAATCCAATGGATGGGCGTGGGTCGATCTCGACCGTGATTTGCATTTCGCGGCATCCGGCAATCCCACTTCTTTTCTTAATCTATCTGAGGTGGGCGCGGAATCGTACTCCGTACTGTGCGGTGCTCTGGCTGGCAAGGGGAGGGGGTCGGATGAAGGAGAAGCAAAGAAAAGAACAACGCCCCTCTGGGGGAGATGGGTACGATCGGGTGATGCAAAGAAGCTTTTTTGTGTTTCCCGGTTTGGTAGAACAGCAGCAGCTGGACATGGACCCGAGCTGTAACTCTTTTTTCTTGGAAAAGGCTTGTATTGGTAGGCTTACGTACCGCCCCATTCAGCCGGTGTCAATGCAGGCAATGCAGGCAGCTTTAGCAGGAAAGTTAATCAACGACGGAACCAGACCCGCGGGAGCTTTTCTCCTTGCGCGGCCGCCTTCTTGCCGCGATTTGCCTCCCGTGCTTCCCGTGTTGACGGAACAATGAGCGGTAACTAACTACCAACTACCAACTACCAACTACCAACTACCAACCAGTAGATAAATGAGTCTAGCCTCGCCCCGAGCCCTACTTTGTGCTATCCCAAACATGGCTTCGGCACTTGTGAATGCTGCATTACATACACATATGAGCGCATATTGAGTCGTGCACAAGTGTCTGTGCAAAATAGTGCCAAAAACTCGGCAACAGCAAAGTTTCAACTTTGACATCCATACCCCTCCCCACTCAGTCGAGTGACAAGCCACTTCCACTTCCACCTCAAGAGCTTGCAGGGACCATGCCCGTAATTGTGTGGGTTTTGGGTGGGTGATCGGCAAGCATGCCATCGCATCTTGGAGCAAGGTGGGCGCTGGATGCTGTGGCAGAGACAGTGGGCAATTCCCTCAGAGTCACGAGTGGAAAGTTGGGGAAATGATGTTTACTTGCCGGCTATGGAAATGTGCTCAGGTGGTGTTTCTGTATTGCCCGACACCAGGTATCATCGGGGCCAGACGGTGTTGACCGACAGAGCTACTGTAGGCGGAAGCATGGGAGGAGGACATGGTGCTGCAGCAGTCATTGTGTGGTGAAACAAGCCAAAAGGGAGAAACACAGGCAGACCACTGAGCGGTAGGTGCACCTGCAAGCCACAGAATAGGCAATTCCGGACAAGATGGAAACATGATGAACTTGATGGGTAGAAAGTTCGTCGTATGTACACCAACAAGTGCTGTATCGGACATGGGCGGAGCAAAGCTGCGGCGAGGACCTATCCCCAGCCAGCTCCAGCTCCAGCTCCAGCTCCAGCTCCAGCTCCAAGCTCGGGCAGGCAGATGGGACAGATGCCAAGCTAGCACTTGACTGGTCCAGGAACACACAGACGCGGCCTTGCACAAAGGCTTTGTGCAACCGAGTTCAGCTATTGGCCGCCCAGGTCCAGGCACACACAAGGCAGGGCAAGGCAAGGCAAGCCGCGGCCTCGGAGCGAGCGGTCTAGTGGCGGCCCCTGGTGGGCAGTCCGCAAGCCACAACATACATAGAGAAATAGAGGAGAGGTATTATTATCTGGGGGGTCAATATTACGGAAATGTTGCAGAAGTAGAAGTGGAAGAGAAAACTGGATGTAGATTTTATTTCATTAAAGAGAAACGGCAAAGAAAGAATTTGATTCCGGCCGGGCGGGACGATCCCGAAGAGGCGGTCCGGTCATACCATCATGTTAAAATTGCGCCATGTATGTTCGGCACACTGTATGTACACAGCATGCGCATGCTTGCATGCATACAATTCAATGCCCCAGTTTGTTTTTCTCATGTCTCTGATTCATGAATTTGCGACTCGGAATCGTCAGCACATGCGCAAGAGCTGTCGTCTACTTCCACCTACCCAATAGAAGGTCCTGCACAGCCCATCTCGTTCAACTTCAGGCTCTGGCTCTCTGTCCAAGCGGCTCTTGGACAATCCAACGCGGTCCGTGAGCCTTGTAGCGTCGACGCTAGGCACTTTGACGTAACGAAGAATAGTTATTCAGCGCTGCCAAAAACGTGTCAGATGGCGCTATTCGCAACGCCCAAACCTGTCATGATGCAGACCGTCCATGCTAGCCTCCCCCCCTCCCCCTCTCCCCTTGACCGACTCGGACCTCCGTTGTCCGTCAACGTGTCTCGCCTGTGTGCTTTGGCGCATTCGCCTCTCTTTCAGTTCGAGACATTCTGTTCCCAATAGCCATAGAAAGAAAAAAAAAAACCATGACCGCCGCCTCCTCCGGATGCTGTGCGTCCGTGTGTAACAGACCCGCCTTCCTACGCAACCCTTTTTCTTGGACTTCTTGGGGTTTGCCTTGGCTATCTACCAGTTACCGCCTAACTAGTTACCTCTCCGCGAGTGACGATGGGCTTCGCTTCGTCTCCGAGCTAGCTGGCTGAGAAGAAGTAGCCCCCCCCCCAGGAACAGGGGGTTTGAAAGAACTGGGACTTGTCCTCATCCCGGCTAGCCGCATCTGCAGCAGCAACGCAACCCATCTGCCCTCATCATCCCTTCCCCAATGGGCAATTGGCGAAAGCTAGCTGTGGTGAAGGAGTCGTCGGGTTGGTCAAGGCTTTGCCGTGGTACAGCATAAATAAGCCTTGATTGGCGGCCATGTGCATATACGCAGCGCCAGGGAGGAAGGATTTTGGCTGGGCTGAGATTCTAATGCAGGGGTTTGCAACCTGCAACGCAGCTTCTCCGAGTCTTGTGCCTCACTAAAAACCTGTTAACCAGTAGTTGATGAAGGCTGATTGAGGGGGGGGGGGGGGGGGGGGAGCTTCTCAACAGCAACACTCCCCCCAGCGCCATCAAAAAAGCCTATCCGTGCGAAAGTCAGTTCCACACCCACCACTCATAGACTCTCGTACCGATGAAAAGGCTTCCCACCTGGGAAAAAGCCTCCCAGGTACGTGGTGGGACGAAAACCCCCGACGAGACAGGTCCTTGCTTGGATTGTACCGAGTATGTAGATCGTGTACTGGATGTATATCCTGCATCGAGTAGCCGTAGCCCAGTCCCTGCCCCCCCCCCCCCCCGGGTTGCGTTGCCTCTGTTCCACTCTCTGCAGGCTGCTCATTTATTATGTATATTAAATAAGTGATGCCCATATTCTGCTTTTGCTTCTTCTCTTTCTCTTCTCCTGGCCGGGCCCCATTCTCGATCCGGTTTCCCCGTCGTCATCACCCACCCGCCTAAAAAGCAATATAATACGCCTGCAGATCCCAACGCATGCAGTACAACGCTCTTTCTTGAAATCGGAAGGATCGTGCTGCTTCTGCTGCACTGACATCATCATGGGGTTTCTCGCCTTCCTGCAAAGGCGGCAAAGCGACAAGACGTCGTCGCTTTCAAGCCCCCCTTCTACAATAACCCTCCAGCGCAGTACGACACAGACAATGCCGAGCCCATTCCAGCCATCAGACTAACACCGTCACCCGTAGGCAATGCTTCATCCGCGACGGCCAAGATTCGCAGTCGAAGCGACGCAGACCTTGTCAGCCAATACCAGCAAGAATACACATATCCTCCGCAACACACCGGCCAAATACAACAACGCCGAATCACGACCCCGACGACTCCCACTGGCCCTACAAGTACCGAGTTCCACCACCAACAGCCACGGCGGCGGAGCGATGGAGGGCTTTTATTATTACACGCCGCCGCCACCCGGCCAAACGTACCATCAAATTCACACTCGGATGCTTTCCTATCACGCTCCGGCAGCGTCAGGAGCGCCGTTTCCCGACACGTGGACCTGCTCGACGCCCAGGGGCAGCTCGGCCCCTCCGACTTCAAGGCGCGCTTACAAGCGACCGGCTCCCGCGAGTACGGCGAGGATGTCGCCGAGCGCAACATTGGGCAAAACGGCCTGCTGCTGGGCAGCCCTGCCGTGCAAAAGTTTTACGCCACCTCTGGGCGATCCTGCTCCTCTCCCGTCCCCTCATTGCAGGGCGGCTCGCCGCGGCGCCAGCGCCGCAAGCACGCACACAAGGAGATTATCCTCGAGCAGCCGGAGATTGAGGGCAGCGATAGTGGTGCCTACAGACCAGGCTCCCGCGCCTCAAGCATCTACACGGCCCGGTCGATGCCCATCACGCGCGCACGGGTGACGTCTATTTCTGAGCCGCCAGTGTGCACCGAGACGCGCCGCGCGAGCGTCGCCTCGCATGTCACCGTATCGTCCATCGGGCTCCCCAAGCTGGAAGAGGGCGGCGTCCGGGAAGCAGTGGACGCTGACGAGAGCGACGACGCATTCCCGCCGTCCATCCCGCGCTTCCGTCGCAGCGAGCCTCAAGTCCCCGCCATCGAGCCGCTACCGCAGCGTCCCGCGTCAGCGCTCGGCTCCGTCCGCCGCGCGCGACAGTCCGTGGACGTCCGGAGCGCGTACAACATGGGCTTGCCCATCCCGCGCGCGTCTCCTATCGACAGCATGTTCCACGGCGACGACCGTCACCGTAAGACTGTTTCCACGCGCAAGGTTTACCGAAAACTAACAGACAAAATGCAGGAAACCTAAGAAGTCTCCAGCGACAGACCCTGTCCGTTGAAAACATGATCCGCTGGCGGCGGACGCTCGGTGACGAGCTCGATGCTGACTCGGACGCGCGCTCCGTCGCGACCGAGCGCGCCACCGAGAGCCGCGCCTCCCAGCGGCAGTGGTCCGTCACCTCGACTGAGCCGACCGAGCGCTCCTCGGACGCATCGAGCCTGTGTTGCCCACGGCCCGCGAGCCGCGCCACCGTCACCACCTCAGTCGACATGCGCTCCCTGATGGACCTCGAGGGCAGCTGCGAGGCCACGGACGTTGATGCCTGCTCCACCACCACGGACGGGTCCAACGTGGATGCGTTTGTCGAGAAGCGGCGTCGGCGGAAGGCGGCAGCGGCTGAGGATAAAACGCTCGTGTTCGATGAGGCCGAGTTCTTCAACGGCCGCGGCGCGCTGCCGGGTTTGTTTGACGGCATCGACGACGCAACGCCGCTCGCCGAGCTGGACCCGAGCAAAGGCAAGGGCAAGGGCAAGAGGGATCGCAGCCAGACGCTGCGAGTCAAGCAAGATGACGACGAGCAGGTCAGCCCGCGTTCACAACCCGTCTCTGCTCCTCCTACCGCCCCGCGCACGCTGCCGCTCGAGGATGCCGCACCGCAGCCGCTCGAGGACGACCAGTGTTGCTCCTCCGCGCCCGGCGCCCTCGTGCCCCGCATGTACCTGACGCGGCGGCAGCGGCTGCTCGCCCTCGGCTTCGACTACGACACCGACGACGACGACGACGAAGACGCCTTTGACCAAGACTCGAACAAGCAGAGCCTGGCACCACCACCGCAGATGGTCCGCCCGCAGCAGCGTCTCAGCATCATCGTCGAGACGCCAGACGACACCGCGGCGGCGGTGAGCCGGCGCAGGGAGGCCAAGAGGATGTCGCGCGGAGGCGGCCTGCGCGTGCGGCGCGTCGAGCCGATGCCAGAAGAGGAGGGCAACCTGGCGGATATGGAGTAGGAGAGGCATGCCACTGCACAGCCCAGACAAACTGGGTAGCCCAGACAGGTAGGATAATCCAGGCAAACTGGGCAACCTGAACAACCCGGATACCCCGGATAACGCACGCCTGCCACAAAACTCGGCGCAGTTTTTGTGATGATGACGAAGATACAGAGACATAAACTGTCGACCTATTCCTTTTTTGCCTACTTTTTCTTTCTTATTTTTCTTATTTTTCTTTATCTGTTGGCAAGCATTTTGGGGTCATCTTTTGGGAACGGAACCCGTTATTACGGGCATTTTGGCTGGTACACTCCCGCTCTACATACCCTCACACACTCCTTTTCACGACGGTGGTGGCATTTTCTTTTTTCACATTACAGTTTCTCTTCGTTGGTACGGTTTTTAATCTCACATGGACATCTTTTCTTTATACAGGATATGAGCTGCGCTCTGGGATGACGCAGGTTGGCGAGGAGGGGGATTTGGGGGAGGCGGGAAGGGGACGGACATCCCACGCTGGAACACAACAGCTCAATACCAATTTCTTTTTCAGTTGATAAAAAGCACATATGACTTTGAAATCTCATAAAATTCTCTTGTATTGCCGTGAATGCTACCGCAAACTACATAATGCCCTTTCCACTCCCACCGACTGCTCCTGAACCTCACTCTCGACGAACGACGCAGTCACAGTTCATCTCCGTCCGGTAAGTGTCCTCGTTGATGCCATGAAGAACGGCCAGCGCCATGCTCGCAACCTTGCTCTTGGCCTCGATGGTGTTGCCCGCCTTGGCGTGCCAGCGCACCTCCCCGTGCACCAGCAGCGCGCACACCGCGTCGCTCCCCGTCAGCGCCGCCAGTCCCGCGCGCGACTCGCACGGCACCTCGGATACGCAGAAGCGCCACCGCGCGCAGCCGAAGCGTCCCTGCAGCGCGTGCACCGCCTGCGTGACCACGTGGCCCGCGCCCAGCGCGTCGTACCCCTCCATGTCGTCCAGGTGCGGCCGCACGAATCGCTCGAAGAAGCTGCGCACCACGTTGTAGTCGTACCGCGCGTCGACGAACATGGCGCCGATGAGCGCCTCGACGATGTCGGCGAGGACCTTGGGCGGGCGCGTCGCGGGCGTCCACCAGCCCTTGCTGACCGGCCGCCCGAGCGCGACGGCCTCGGCCTCGGCGCGTGAGTGGTGGAAGGCGAGGCGCTCCTCGTACGCGCGCACCTGGCCCGGGACGGCGGCGTCGGCGGTCAGAAGCTCCCTATGGAGACCGAGCTCGACGCAAAGATAACCGAGGAATTGGTTGCCGCAGACGCCCATCTTGCGCTCCGTCAGGAACTGCGGCCCGGCGTCGGGATGCGTGCGGAACAGGTGGTCGACGACGGCCATGTCCAGTAGCGCGTCCCCGAGAAACTCGAGCGTCTGGTAGTTTGGGATGTCCTCGGACGTATACGACGCGTGCGTGAAGGCGCTGCGCAGCAGGAGCGGCGAGCGGAACGCGTAGCCGATAAGCCCGGCCACCCGGTCCACCGTCACGAGCACGCTCGCGCTGACGGAGGCCGATGCCGCCTGCCACGCGGGGACCGTAAAGCCCGCGTAGTAGTCGGCGAAGCAGCGCATCTCGTGGTTCTCGCTGGATACCACCTTGGTCACCGCCCGGACCGCCTCGTCCATGCTGCCGCCGTCGGCCAGCCCCCCCATGTAGGCCGCGCCGATGATGGCCTCGCACACATCGGCGACGGTCTTGTCCCCCAGCGGCCGCACCACGCTATCCTTAGCCGGCTTGCCGCGCACCAGGCGCAGGTTGGGATACCATGTGCGCCGGTCAAAGGTGTCAGAGCGGATGTAGCTCGGCAAGCCGAGGTCGATGGCGGTCTTGAAGAGATTCTTGTTGCAGACCATGACCATGCGGTCGACGTGGTGCTCAAACTCGTTCGATCCGGGGTAGCGCGTGAACAGCGCTATGGTGGTGCCCATTTTGAGAAAAGTGTCGCCGAGGAACTCGAGTCGCTCGTAGTTGCGCTGGCCGCCGTGCTCTTCGTGCTCGGCGTTGAGTTCCCCATCGTCCGGATCTACTGCGTTCTTCGTGAAAGCCTCCAGCATCAACCCGAGAGGTATGTTGAGGCCCAGCATCTCGCGTACTTCCGCCACGACCAGAGCACAGTCTAGACGGTAGAGGATGGACGGAAGGAACAAGGCCGCACGGGCAACGTCGGCGGGAATGGGAGACAACTTTAGGCATTGTAGAGTGATGAAGCATATTTGGTCCGTTTTGGTGGTTTCCGTACGATCATCGTCCAGAAAATTACGGCGCAGGGATAGAAGTAGCGCCCTGTAAACGGGCTGCTCGGTGTCAAAGACGATCTTTTGTCGGTGCGGTGATCTGGTGCTGCAGCTGTACTGCATGATGGACTTGTCCGATGCTAAGTACGCGTTGTTCTTGTGTCCGGGGACACCCGCTGGCGTTGGATCAGTTGCTCGTAGCGTACGGTCTGTTTCGTATATGAAGAACTTTCTTGAGCCATCGTGAGGGTCAGTAACAAATTGCTGCCGGTTAACGTCTCCTGGGTCGACGGCCACGCCTTGATCCATGAACATGACGGCCTGCTCTATTCTCTGCCAGTCCAAAGTCTCTTGCTCATATTCATACAGTTTTAAGGAGGCCGGAGCGAAGAAATAAGGAATCTCCTCATCCTTAGCATCAAACATCTTGCTGAATACCTGGTCAAATAGGCAA
The DNA here is from genome assembly GCF_001636725.1 of Cordyceps fumosorosea ARSEF 2679. NCBI lineage: Eukaryota > Fungi > Ascomycota > Sordariomycetes > Hypocreales > Cordycipitaceae > Cordyceps > Cordyceps fumosorosea. The sequence continues at coordinate 422,651 of NW_017387318.1, read as the reverse complement.
CGGGTAAACGCTGCTAGCTTCTGCACTTGCTCTGGCGATATTTCCACGGGTCCACTGCGTATCAGGTTGGCCGTCATAGTAAGGTCAATGGAAGCAAAAAGTTTGATCGGATCTATATCTGGTAGTTGTTGTCGCGTCAGTAGTGCAATCGATGTGATTCCCGCAGAATCAGGATGTATCTGGACAATGGTCCGGAACAGCCGCGTTGGTGTCTCGGTTGGCAGCGACGTCCACATTTTCGGTTTGATCAGCAAGGTGTAGTCCTTCTGGTTCTTTCCATTAAGTGCCAGCCGTGCATTTCGCATTCTTGGGAGCTTCTTCTTAAAAGTCGGTTGCAGATTCTGGTTGATGCTTCCTATTTGAATCAGCCGTGTGCAAGCCTCGTACGCGGCCGCGCACCTGGCTCGGATCTTGCTCCGCTCCATGCTTCCCGAGGTGGACTTGAACGGAGACGAGTCTGGTAGGATGACCCAGCAGATGAAGCTTTCACCCGCACCGGAGACGACATATTCCGGTACTGGATTCTTGTCTGTGCTTTGCACCAGCGTAGACACGAACCTAGCAAGAACAGACATGCTGTTTTGGTGGGACAAAGTCGCGGTATCTGCAACAATGAGCTCCCTTTCCGGCGGACGCTCATATTGGCCGATCCTCCTGTCCGCCGGTAGATTCTGACAGAAGCGGCGAAGAGATTGCGCGTCGAGTGTGACGTTTTGAAGACGGTTCATGTGCTGATAGTTGTCTTTTTCCAGCATGGTGACGAAAACAGACGAGGACTTTCTCGCACGTCCTCGTGACTGGATGTATTGAATGGCGGAGACGCACATGTCGAATCGAATAACCAGATCACAGGCAGGGATGTCGAGTCCTTCTTCAGCCACAGACGTCGCAAAGAGGCAATTAGTTTCCCCGTACTTGAAGTTGTCTAACTTCATCATGCGCTGGCGTTGGGAGATATGGGCCAAAGAAGTAGATCTTGCTATTCCAATCTGCACATGTTAGCCACCCGACTGGGCCATGCAGGACAATATCACAAACCATAAAGTCTGCAACCATGCCTCTAGGCGCGGTGTTGGGCTGCGTAAAGTAATCTGCCAGCATCATTGCCACGTACTGCTTGTCTACAAAGACAAGGCACTGTGTTGCACGATTCTCCTCGAATGCGGCGCACAACGTCTCACGGAGCACGGCAAGCTTGGACGAAATCGCGCCGTCATCTGTCGGCAGCGCCATGAATTCATGATTGCCGATCATGGGTCGTAGCGTGTCAAGCGCGGCTGATGCAGCCTCAAATCTATCGTAGTTAAACTCGACCCTATTGCTCTTCGCCGAATGCAGTGCCATGTTCTTCATCGCATCGTCGGTCAGAAGGACCTGCCAGAAGCGGTCCGCGCACCACGGGCCTAGGATCGAGCCCATGTCAACCGCCCACGCCACCGCGTCGTTGAGCTGGGGAAGGTGCTGCGAGTGGTCATTGATGGTGAGCGTCAGCCGCGTGTATGAGTCCACCGGTGCCCGCAGCGGCTTGTAGAAGCGGACTCTTTCCTTTTGCTCGCGCTTGACCCAGCCGGCCTCGAGCACGTCGTCGGACACGGTCGCAATCTCGCTGCACATAAGGCTCTCAAGCTGCTGCACGGCCGCCTCCATGTCGAGGGTCCCCGTGTCGATCGGGGATGCGGTCAGGCCCAAAATGCGCGGCTTGACGGCGTCGCCACGCGGGTAGTACCGCTTCATGATGGCCGCGTAAGGGTGTTCCTTCTTCGCGTGGTGGACCTCGTCGAAGATGAGAAGGTTGATCTGCCGCATGCTGATGAAGCCGTGGCTCAGGCAGTCGAGGAGGATCTGGGCGGTACACACGATAATCATGTGTTCGTCAAACTGGGCGTCCCAATGGCGCTGGACTTGCGCGATGGGTTGAACGTCACCGTAAAATTTAGTTGCTGGAAAGGGTAAGTTTGCGCGAATAACCTGGAATTGTTGCAGGCACAATGCAACTTTGTCAACGATGAAAAAGGCCGTCTTTCGCAGGCTCCCTCGCGACCTGTCCTCCAATTCTTGCTCGAGTACATGTCGAAGCAGCATAATGGCGATGAGGGTCTTTCCCGAGCCTGGCTCGCATTAGCAATTATTTCTTTTCGAGCATTTCCGCGCATACCCGTGTCTAATACCACAATGGTATTCTTCTCCTTTGCCCTCTCGAAGAGTTCGTTCTGGTATTCGCGAGGCGTGATCATGAGCGCGGAAATCTCGGCGGCAGCGTCGCTGATGGCCTCCGCGGGCGCTGCCGGAGCTTCAACGGATCCATCGTCGTCGACTCTGGCTTGATGTTCAAGCCAGGTTTTGAAAACGCTGTTGTCGTTAATCTTCCGCTTGGAGAGCTGGCGGTGCGCACTGGCATCTTGCGGAATCATTGCGAGACTGCGTGCTCGCTTGTGTGGAAGGGGTAGAAGTCAGGCTTGAGAAAAGAAGGAAATTGTTTCCCGGAAGGGCTGAAAAAGCAAACGGACTGCATGTCGTATTTTCTGCTGGTGTCAGGTCACGCATTGTGCGCTGCATGAGGCTGCGTTTGACAACAGCCCGCAAGAAGGCGCGTTTGGCAACGACCGGCAGCTTGCAGATGTGTGTACCTGACACCAACTTCAGCCAAGCTAAATAGAGTCAACTAAGATACCAGAAACTGCACCTTCCGTGCACAAATTCACTGTGCTTTAGCAGGCTGCCTCTATCGTGCGTTTGCATGCAAGTCAAAGGCAACAGATGCGTCGTTTTTCCATCGAAAAACCGCAACTCCAACGGGAGGTAGGTTGCTGACGAACACTCGTGATCTAAAACTGTATTTGTTGGCTGCACTCGATCGATCGAGTCCAATCGCTGTGCTGACCCGGCAGGCAGAGGTTTCAACGGACGCCCGTCAGCACTCCGTCCATTCGCCTTGTATACAATCAACGAAGATCAACCCAGGGTTAATTTACCTACCATTACCTAGACCACGAGAACTGCTAGATTCACAGTGAAATTTTCATGCTACTTGCGAATTACCTCTCCACGTTGCAATCCCCGTCAGTAAATAATGGCCTACTAATTCCCGAAGCAAGTCCGACGCCCCTACCTCTCGTAGCATATATCATCCGATTAAGAAAAAAGAAGTAAAAGACCGTGCCACGTCTATTTTATCCAACTTTGATCAGCACCTCCGCTGCTATCGCAACCCTCGCAAATACTGCGTCGCCCGCAGAGTCTGCAAAACGAGCCTGTTGTGCGGTCCGCACCGGGTCCTTGCCCGCGTTTGTCCGCTCCTTCACGCTCTCAAACTCTTCCTCCAGTCTTGGAAGCGCGAGGGCCAACCTCTCCGCCTCCTCCTCCGCGGCACCACCTGCGGCGCCCAGCTCCTGGCGGAGGACGGTCGCCTGGAGGGCGAAACGAGCCCGCGTTGCCGAGGCGGCAAACTCAGCCCTGTTTGCAAAGCTCGCGTACTCGGTTATGGCTTGCTGCTGCGTCTCTGTCTCTCTTGGGCGCGGCGCAGCGTTTTGCGACTTGATCCGCGGCTTGGTGGACGATCTGGGCCGCGCATTCCAAGCCGTCTTCAGCCCTGCTTTAGCCTTCATGGACCGTATCGCCGCCGTCGTTTTGGCATTTTGCCCCCGAGGAGTAGGAGCTATTCGCGGCTGCTTCTTCTTGCAGGCGCCAGGTGTGTATTCTGAGTCGCTGTCACACGGGTCGATAAATTCGGAGCTTTTCGGCGTCTTTCGTTTACGCGAATACTGTCTCGGGCGGGGCGCGATTTCGGCTGCACTTTTGCAAAGATAATCGTCCTTCTCCGCAGTCTGGGTTCCAAGGTCCTCTTGCATGTGGTATGGAAGTTGCTCCTGAGTGTGACTCGTAGGCTCGTCAACAATGCCATGTTGGATAATCTCTTTGCGGGTAAGACCACGGTCTTCCGCAATTGTAGGAGACCATCCATCAGTGGTCACCGACTCTGGTTTGCCTCCGTCAAAACTCGAAGCCGACTCGCTGCACTCGCTATGCTCCTCGGCCGACACCGACTCAGCCTCAATACTAGCGGCTCTCTCAACAAGTCCAACATCAGGTAGATCGTCTACCTCTGGTGGAAACTCCGCCTGATCTGGTGTCTCCGATGAGAAATCCCTCGGCCATTCGTCTTCCCAAGGCGATTCCACGGCCGCTTCGTCCCGGGGTGCAACTTTGTTGGTGCCCTCGCCAGGGTCTGGAAATAGCTCGTCATCGAAAATAGACCAGCGCTGTCCGAGCTCAACCTCAGTCGCGGTAAACGACCCCGGAACCGTTTCTGGGTAGTGCCCGTCTGGAAAGCCCACCCCAAAGTGACCGAGGGGCGGCACTTCGAAGCCCATGAACGGGTCGCCAAGAAGAGACTGCTGCCGGCAACAGTCTGGCGACGTTGCTGCGTGCTTCTGGCATGAAGGCAGCTGCTCACACGGGTTTTGACCGTTTTCGTCGAAGTCGGCCGGCGGCGGCGCATCGACGAGTTCTGCCCCTGCTGGCGGCGGCTCGGGAAGAAACCACGCGTCGTTATCCAGGAATGCGGTGCAGTCAGTGATGCCCTGTTCCATCGTTGTTGGCAGCCAATCAAGCAACTGGTACATGCAAGAGTTGAAAGGTAATGAAGGAGGACGAAAGGAATGTGCGATTTGGCAACTGCTCAATACTGTAGTCGCGGCTTTTGTTGCCCGAGATTGCATTGCACCGCAACGAGCCGCCAGCTGGCAGCAAACGAAGCCGCCGATGCACATCTTTTTGCACAGCAGCCACCTGCCACACTCGTTTGGAATACTTGATGTCAAGGGCTTGATAGGAAGAGACTGAAGAATGTACTCTGCGTAGTATTATACTACTAGCATCGCTACTCTTATGCTCTGCACGAAAGAATTTGAAGCTTGTTGACCGCCGGCGGTTGCCAACAGTACCAGAAAGACCAGACAAGGCAGCCATATCTAAACGCCAGACCATGCCCAAAAAAATCAATACCCGCAACAAATGTTGCCTCACTCTGTCTATATGAAGGGGGCTAAAGCCTCTCTTCCATGGAATTGGTCCAAGTCGGAGTCCGGAGCACGCTTGAATTTCTGTCGATTCTGTTGGTCCTCAATGCTTGTGCCGGATGCCGTAACGTCGCCCGCGGCCTTTAGTAGTTGCTCCCACGCTTCCAGTTTACTGCTAATATCAAGGTCATTGCAGGACAAACGATACTGCAAGATAAACTTGCCCGCATCGACACTGGACATGTCAAACACGGCCATGATGTAAGCGGCAACGACGATAGGGCTCCAGTGGTTGCCCGAGGCGCAGGTGATCAGGAATCTCTCGGTGGGCTCGTTGTCACCTTCGGCATTGATTTGTTGTTTGACCCTCTCCTCTTCGGCGCTGATTCTGTGGTTGACGAGGATGCTAATAATCTTTTGCAGCCCGTTCCTGGCATTCCAGCTCTCGGAGTTCCAGTTCGCAGACTTCTTATTCCTACGCTCGTTGTACTCCAGCAGTTCAAACTGAGCAAACCGAGAGTTATGTTCAACCACGGCCTTCAAGACATCTACGCCGGGCAAGTTGGCACAGGCCGCGTCGGTGGTGGTCCAAGGGAAGTGGGCCATGCTCTTGTCGCGCAAGATGACGACAAGGGAGAACTTGTTTTTAGTCATGAAATTGAGGTCTTTGAGGATATTCGTGGGGGCGATGACCATGTAAGGGAGCACGGGCTGGGCCCCGTCGCGCATGTCGTATTTCCACTTGTTCCAGCCATCTGTTTTCGTCGCGCTGAGCGCCTTCGCAGCGGTTTCGAACGAATTGCGGGAGATATTGAGGTAGTCGAAGTTCTTCTCGATCGCCTTCATGTCTCGGTCGATCAAGGCGCTGTTGGCGTCGCCGCACGGTGGGCCAGGGCGCCAGCGAGGAGGTTGACCTGGATAAGGTTGGCTTGGCAGGCCCCGCGAGTAGGACAGCCTCGGCTTCGCGTCTATGTATTGTGTTGAGGGGAAGGGGTGGTCGTCGATCTCCATTGCGTCGTCGGCGTGTGCGAGGCCTCGGGGCGGCGCAAGGGCATCCATGGTCGCTGGGTTGGTGTTTGATGGGAGTCGTCGATAAAGGATATTGTCGAATGATGTGCGGGATATGGGATTCGGTCGGGAACATGAAAAGTTGGAGAAGAAAAAGGACAGGTGGGAGCGGCGCGCATGGTCTATGTATGTATGTTACGAGAAGTGTAGTGTGCTGAGAGTGGAAGGACGGAGCGACGGGCAACAAGGCTGCGAGATGAAGTGGGTAAACGGAAACACGTACCAGTAGCTGCCCACCATGGCGTTCACTGGGCAGCTTACTGGCACGGAGCGATACGCCGGGTCATTGCGGAAGACGGGATGACTGTCAAAGGATCATGGGAGCTGCTCGTGTAACTTAATTCTGTTGAAATGTGCCCGGGATGCTGCGCTGCAAACACGGTTTCACAGTGGCCGTTCCCCAGGTACTAAGTAGGCACGGGTATGACGGGCGCTACGGAAGACTTCTTGACTTATAATAAACAGCGGAGAACGAGAAAGCAAAGACCAGACAGGTAGTAGTGATATCTGTATCAGAGTCTTGGTTTCTTAAATTCATTGCTTTCGATTACTTTTTCCACTATGAAAGTGCTATTTTCCGCTGCTGAAAAGTTCTGGTTGCAACTATCTCACGCCTTGTTATTCATCTGCTCGCACGGAGCAAGAGAGAGACGCTGCTTAATATGTAGGGAATGTAAAAATACAAAACATGTACACTATATGAAAGGTGTGCAAGATGTAAAAGATGAAAAAGACAAGAAGACAAGAAGACAAGAAGACAAGAAGACAAGAAGACAAGAAGACAAGAAGACAAGAAGACAAGAAGACAAGAAGACAAGAAGACAAGAAGACAAGAAGACAAGAAGACAAGAAGACAAGAAGACAAGAAGACAAGAAGACAAGAAGACAAGAAGACAAGAAGACAAGAAGACAAGAAGACAAGAAGACAAGAAGACAAGAAGACAAGAAGACAAGAAGACAAGAAGACAAGAAGACAAGAAGACAAGAAGACAAGAAGACAAGAAGACAAGAAGACAAGAAGACAAGAAGACAAGAAGACAAGAAGACAAGAAGACAAGAAGACAAGAAGACAAGAAGACAAGAAGACAAGAAGACAAGAAGACAAGAAGACAAGAAGACAAGAAGACAAGAAGACAAGAAGACAAGAAGACAAGAAGACAAGAAGACAAGAAGACAAGAAGACAAGAAGACAAGAAGACAAGAAGACAAGAAGACAAGAAGACAAGAAGACAAGAAGACAAGAAGACAAGAAGACAAGAAGACAAGAAGACAAGATACCACACGAGGTTGACAAGGACTTCGGAAAAGAGTGAAATAGTTTTACACATTAAGACTACATAAGCCCTTCGTTATGCTTAATAAAATTGACCGCCAAGTATTTTAGATCAGTTCTTCGCTGAGCAGTTCTTCCTCCGGCAGCTCTTCGTCCGGCAGCTCTTCGTCTGGCAACGACCCGTCTGGCAAGCCATTGTTATACGCCCACCAACCCATCCAATTATCCGCCGAGTATTGCCGTTCACGCCAGAGAAACCAGGCAATATCGATGCAGGTCACGATCCTGTCAAAGTTTTCCCAAGTATCCTCAACATGATACATCGTCGGCAGTCCAAACCCGAGCACGCGCGTATAGTCCCCAATGTACGTTCTCTCGCCGATGTTGCTGAGAGTCTCGTTGCTCCGGTAATACTCGAGCATGAAGTCTTCGACGCGCTCGTACACGTCCCCGGTCTCGAGGTCGCCGCGGCACTGCGAGACAATGTACTGGGCCCCCGTCTCGTACTTGAAGCGCACGCCGTCGAGGAACGGAAGGTGGGTATCGATGTGTTCGTAGGAGAGCAGGTTCCTCTTCAGGAGCCAGGTGAAGAACATGCCGATGTGCGTGTTGGCGGCCGCGGGGTCGAGACCCTGCGGGACCCTCGGTCGGTGCCACTCGGCGCGGTCAATGTACATTGTGGGGGGTAGTTTCTTTTTGACGGAGCAGAGGATTGATATTTGGAGAAAGTTGTATTATGTAGTTGTTGGGTGAAGATGGTGGGAGTTGTTGTGAGCGTGGCCGGCAAGGGAGAGGTCAATGCAGGTGCCAACCGAAAGTATTGGGTAGGAAGGACCTCATGGTAGAAGCAATTTCCACTTGCGGGAATGCCTACCGGCTCCGACAAGTTATCTTCCCTGCTGCAAGGGCAAGACGAGTACTAGGTAGTAAGCGCGGTGTTTCCGGGTGGTGGCGCGTTTCCATAGGTTTCCTACCTCTAGTAAGCCAACTTCTCTACAGATAGATGTCCCTTTTAGCATTTACAGGTGGTACTAGAATTTTCCTTTCAAACTTTGTTCCCCAAGTTTTCGTCTCTTGTAGATATCGTTGTGCCGAGTTCTGACTTTCGAAATCATCATAGACCTCTGTATCGTCTGTTAGGCGCCTCTGTGCGAACGCATTGGCTGCTCAAGGTAGTCGGCACAAATATCACAACCTTGCTCGCGCAATTGCTGATTGTTGGGCATATAAACCCACCTGCGTCTGGTTGATGTGTATTATTTTACTCGTGTCTATATGCTTTTGTTACAGTTTTTGTTGTACATACTGCCCATTGACAGCCCCGCCGCACATGCTCTAGCTATACAAAATGTGTGCGTGCCCTGATCTTGTAATACCGCGCGTCGTCGAGGAGGCGTTCCGGGCCGCGCGCGATCACGCTACTCCGTACATATCGTACAATTACGCAGTCACCTCGTTGCGTTGCCTCATTGACTCGGCCGACGCAATACCCAAGACCGCACTATCGTTACCAACATCCGTGTCCGCGTCCCCATCTGCCTCGGCCGCGACGCGCTCCCGCAGCCGTGCCGCCTTGGCCTGGCGCCGCTTCCGCTGCCGCAGTGACAGCAGCTGCTCGTCGGTAAAGTTGAGTCTCTCCAGCGCGTCGATAAGCTTGCCCTCGACCAGCGAGCGCGCGTGGAACGCGAGGTCGATGCTGCGGAACAGGCCCGCGAAGCGGTACGACAGCCAGATGTACCCGTTGAGCGCCATGTGCAGCGACTCGAGCTTGTACAGGTAGTCGGTCGCGCCCTTACCCGAGACCTCAGTCAGCGGGAGGTCGAGCACCTCGAGCGGTATCTCCTGGATGTCGAGAAGGTCGCCCGACTCGTTGTGCGCGACCACTCGCGCCATGGCGCGAAGCGCGGCGACGGCGCCCTCGCTGGACAGCGAGATCGGCATGTGGCAGATGCTCAACCGGTCGCACACGGAGAGCGGCAGGTCCTGGATGATGTCGGCGATCTCGAGCGCGGAGGAGCTCACGTTGAGGCGGAAGTGGGTGCTGACGGTCGCGGCGGCCTTGATGCGCATCAGGAGGAAGGACAGCGGGGTGTCGGGCGGAAAGTACGACGCGAAGCGCTCGACCACGCTCGGTGGCGGCTGGATGTACGCGTGCTTGATGTCCTCGACGTCCTGCTGGAAGGCGCGAGTGAGCGACCGCACGTCCTGCCGGTCCATGGCGGTTACGTAGCCGACTTTTTGTTCCGTGGTGCCGGTTGTTGTGTCCGCCTCGCCGTCTTTTGTGGCTTGCTGCGCGGAGCGGTAACGCCCAGCACGGCCGCCAATCTGCTTAAACTCGGGGACGCTCAGCATGCGGTGCTGGAAGCCGTCAAATTTGTGCACCGACTCGAAGATGACACGCTTGATCTCGAGGTTGAGGCCCATACCAATGGCATCGCTAGCGACGACAAAGTCGTAGTCGTTGTCTGGGTCGTTGAATAGCGCGGCCTGCTGCACGCGTACTTCGGGCGGCAGCGTGCCGTAGATGATAGCGCACCGGCGGCCCGTCTCTTGCTCTACCTGGCGCTTTAGCGCGTGCAAAGAGACGCGGCTGAAGGCGACGATAGCATCACCTTTTTGCAAGCGGTGATACTTGCCCTCCAGCGCCGTCGACATGGTCTTGAGCGGGCTGAGGCGCTCGTAGCGGTGCACGACACACTTGTCGCCGACAGTCGCGCAGAGGCCTTCGATCAGAGACACAGAGCGCTCCTCGCCGCAGACATGCACCTCCTTGGCTTGGACTCCGAGCAGCGCCGTCGTCCACGCGCTGCCGCGGTCCGGGTTGCCAATCATCTGGATCTCGTCGATGACGGCGACATCGAACCGTCGGTTGAGCGGGACCATCTCGACGGTACAGCTCGAAAAGAAGCGGTCCGTGTCGTCGGGAATGCGCACCTCCTCGCCAGTGATGAGTGCGCACGGCAGGCCCTTAGCACGCAGCCGATGGTAGACCTCTGCGGCGAGCAGGCGCAAGGGCCCCGCGTAGACGCCGCACCGGGACGCCTCGAGGGCGAGCAGCGCGTTGTACGTCTTCCCCGAGTTGGTCGGGCCGACGTGGATATGGACGGTGCGCTGGAGGGCGCGAGTGGCCGGGAACCACTCGTGCGGGTGGCGCAGGTCGAGCAGGCGCGCCTGGCTGGCCTCGATGCCGCGCGAGAATCGGCGCTGCGTGACGAAGGACTGAAAGCAGTACTGAATCTCTTTGGCAAGGCCCCGCACGTCGCGCTGGATGAAGGCGTCGCGCAGGTTCCAAAAGAGCGGGTTCTTATCGCGCCGCGTGATGTTGCGCTCGGCGAGCGAGAAGGCCTCGTCGATGGCGTTCATGAACTCGGTGCCCTGCCGCCGCAGCTCCTCTTCACTGACGCCGCCCTGCGCAAATTGCGCGGACTCGAGCTGCTGCTGCAGCACGGATTGCAGGCGGTGGAGAACCGTGGACCGGAATACACCGTGCTTGCCTTTGTACTTTTTGGTGCTGTCCAGCACCAGCCTTGAGCGCGGATCATGGCCCTGGCCAATCTGTGAAGTGTCAGTCGAGAGCTACGATATGGGCGGAGCGTGTCCAGGCGTACCGAGTCGGCTCTTGGCTCAAGCTTGGGCTTTTTCGGTATTTTTCGGTCGATTCTTTTATCCGGTAGCGGTTCCACGGCGACACGATGAGGCCGTCCATGTTTTTGTGGTTGCGCGCTGGCAGACAGCAATCTGGTGCAGAGTGAGGCTGGTGTCTGGACGCTGCGGGCCCGTTTGCAGACAACGCGTATCATGGCCGGGGCGTCGTTAAGATATTTGATTCATTTCCTTGACATTCAGTCAGTCGTCTTGCTGATTGATGAGAGACTTTTGCTGTGACAGTTGCTTTTGTGAGTGTGATATCAAAAAATTTGGGCTTGAGAATGTATGAGAAAGTCGCATCCCCTGTTCGAATATGACTGGCTCAACGCCACCCAGACCCGCTTTTCCTGTGGCTAGTTTCAGGGACCAAATTACTTCGAAATATTGTTTGCAGCTTGCAAAGTCGCTATTTACAGCGGGCCACCCGCTATAACCACGTCGGATAGGCATCGATCCGCTGTGGCGCTAGCTGGATACAAGCACGTGTTTCCCCGTCACAGAATTTACAGTGCCTGCGTCATTGGCGTCGCAAGGCTTCCCAACTTCTGTCCCCTCATACATACCACTATTCAACATTCTTTCTCCCCGCCGCAGGCTTTCCGATCGTCGCACGAGCTCCTCATCGATAGCTACGCTCTAGTCGCCGTTCCAAAGTAATCTCTATACAACGCACTACCCATACAACTACCAACCATGGCTTCTTCGTCGACACCAGCGACGCCGCTGCTCTAGTACGCATGCCCGCCCTTCGACTTCCATGCTCTCCCCGTCCTCGACAGCACAACATGCTAACACAGCCTGACACTACTCCCGCAGCTCCTGCATCGCGCACAAGACGACCATCCTGTCCGAATGCACAACCTCGGCCTCGTCGCAGACGTCCTCGCTCGCGTCGCTGATCCTGCCCAAGATCGAGCACGCCAAGCCGCAGAAGCTGACCTACACGCACGGCGACCACCAGATCCACTACATCGCCGAAGCGCCCTCGGAGCACCCCGACCACCCGGCGACCGGGGGCCTCACCTTCCTAGTCATCGCCGACGCCTCCCTCGGCCGCCGCGTGCCCTTTGGCTACCTCGTCGAGGTGCGCCGCCGCTTCTTCGCCGCCTTCCCCGAGACGGGCACCGACTTCGCCGACATGCCCAACTACGGCGCCGGCTCGTTCAACGCGGTGCTGCGCACGCTCATGGTCGACTACGGCGCGACGAGCGGCGGCCAGAGCGACGCCATCGGCAACGCGCGCCGCGAGATTGACGACGTCCGCGGCATCATGACCAAGAACATCGAGAGCCTCCTGGAGCGCGGTGAGCGCCTGGACCTGCTGGTGGACAAGACGGACAGGCTGGGCGGGAGCGCGCGCGACTTTCGCGTGCGCAGTCGCGGGCTCAAACGCCAGATGTGGTGGAAGAACATCAAGCTCATGGCCCTGCTCGGCCTGGTGCTTTTCATCATTATACTGGTCATTATCATTTCCGTCAAGAATTGATGCGGATTTCTGTCGACGTGGGCTATTCAGAATCATCGAGAGGTGGTCTATTATTGTATATTTATGACACCACGCCAGTGATACAGTTTCATGGCAGACAGCACTCGGGATCGGCGTTTTCTTCCATCACAACTAGCACTCATTTGTTCTCCTTGCTTCAAGTCTTTCTCATTCAGGTCGTTTCTTTCCTTGCCGAAAATATATCTACAGTTTCTGTCCATTCAATGCTACAGAGCGGTGACCGTCCGCCATGATAAATCGAGACCCGCCACGCTGTACATTTCAAGCCGCATGAATGCTAGCCTAGTTCATGGTCCCATTCGGGATAGGCATTCCTAACCAAGACCAAGCCGATGCCGTTCCCCAATGTCACCGTCCACCTCATAACTTGGGCAAGCTCCCCGCGGTTCCGGTCGGCCTGGTGGCGTCCTGGTAGATGTACCCGTGCGTGACCGGGCTGCTCATTTGCTGCTGAGGGCTGGGTGCCGAAGACCGTCGCAGTCTTTCCGTGAAGAATGCAGGATGTGTGGTAGACGCGCTGTAGGGAAAGTGTCGGTTCCAGGCTTGCTGCATCTGCGCTGCGGTGGTGGGGTTGGCAGGTGCCGGATCGATTGGTGCCATGGCAATGTGATTGAGTATGCGACGCAGTCTAAAGAAGTCTAATAAAAGTCTGAAAGGGCCGGTCGTCAGGGATCAGTCGTTTGAGTAAGTTGGAGGCTGAGATGTTGTGTGATGGTGAGTTGTAAGTGAGTGACGTGAGCTGTGACATCGACCGAGGTCCGGCTCGCCGCCCGCTTTTTAGCATCTGGCACTGCCGATACAGGCTGAACCAACGCCTTAGTCAGCGAGACTTGTTGCAATATAGTTGCTATTTTCTCTATTCTATTTATTCTATAAAATTATTTCTCAAAAGATTGCTTATACAAGATATCATTACCGAAGCCAGGGTTAAAACATCAGCCTTTATTATTCGTGGTTCTATACAGTGTGTCGCTGCTCTGCGCGAGGTCCCCTATGCGTGTAAGTTCTATTGAACAGCAACGCACAATAATGAAAGAAAATCATGTATACATCCTATCAAAATTGGGCCAATGTGTAATGACATCTACCACTTTGTATGTTTCATTTATCTTCATTGCAGGTATCCATGCTCTTTGCAAGCGTCACCGCTTACGCAATGTAGCGGCACTCGACGCCGTAGCTGTTGGTTCCGCAGCTGGTCATCTGCTGGTTCCCGTCGTAAATCTCAACAATGTTGCCGCCGTCCGCGCCGACCGTGCCGCGGTTGCCCTTTGCCTGAGTGTTGGTGATGTCGATCGTGCCAAAGTTGGCCAGGTACACGTGGTTGCCGCTGCTCGTGTCCGTGAACTGCTCGATGATCCACTCGGCGTCCGTCAGGCACAGCTCGGCGTTCATATTGTTGAATGTGCGGTAGTCGGACTGGCCCGTGGTCAGGTTCTCCAGCAGCACCTTGCCGCTGCGCGTGCCGTACGCCCACACGCTCATCCGGATCGTGTCGCCGGCCTTGGCGCTAACGGAGCGGTAGTTGTAGCTCGGGTTGGGCCACCACTCGTACCACGTCTCGACGGCGCCGTTGCCCCAGTTGGTGAAGCCCGTCTGGATGATGGCGTTGCCGCAGCGCTCACCGTCGATGCCGACCCACGTCGCGGCTCCAGAGTTGCCCTGGTTATACACGGAGGGCACGACCGAGGTGCCGGTGACGAAGCTCCAGCCGCTGCCCTCCTGGACGGAGCCCGCCCAGGGAGAGACGGATTGGCGGCTGCGGAGGCTACCGCGGGGCAGGGAGCTGGTGAAGTTGGCAATCTCATCATTGACCATGGCAGGTCGGTCAAGCACCGGGACAAGCGGCTCTGCACTAGCGAGAGCCAGGCTCGAGACAAGAGCAGCAAGTGAAAGTCTCATGATGCAAAACTCGAGAGGATGATTGTAGAAAGCTATGGTAGAATGGTTGTGATGTCTGAGAAACTATTCTAGAAACGGGCGATTCCTCTGATTTATATAACTTGATGCCCGTCCATGAAAACTCCCCAGTTGCTTCCTTGCCTATTGAATTCCAAGTGTCTTCGTTCAACTCAACCATACCATCACATGCACCTACTACTAGCGAGCCTTGCATTTACATAATAGTTCCAACTGCACGTCCCTTATCTACAGCCCTCTACCTAGCGTGGTACCGTCACCCCAGATTCCACACTTGTGATCGCAGCCCAGGTTGACAAGCCGGGGTCGAGATTTACCTAATAGCTTAAATCGAACTCAAATCATCAAGGTGCAGCTGGCCGAAACGGCAGCTCGACGGCTGCGTCGGCAAGCCACGCTCAGCCCACCGATTGGCAGGGCTAAGCCCAGGCGTTCTCTCGACTCGTGCAAGTCGCCGCATCTCCAGCCTCGTATGGGCTGGGGGCGCATTCTAGGTCGCTCCGGCACTTCAGCTGCTATCTAGCCGGGCCAGTAAACTCAAGCGTGCTAGATAGGCTACCTTCCCGTTGCAGATTGGCCTCGTCGGTCCGGTATTTCTAAGAATATGGCGTCTGACACGACGGCGCGGAACCATCCCCCACCGCCCGCGCCGAGCCGTGTTTTTGACATCCGGCTAGCGCTGCCACGGCGCGGAACCAAGAGGAATTGGTCCGCGACATCGGCCAAGGCCGGCAACCCGGGCGGGAAGGTCTTACTCAGATGACATCGGAACGGCACTTGGACTTTCCTGAAGGGGCCAAGCACTTACACGCCGCGTTTGCTAAGGACTCCGGTGTCGCCGTCCAACCCAGTGTAAGCGGCTGCTACGACTCTGTTGGCGGCTGAGGCTAGCATGTAACCGGGACGGCTTTGGCAAGCTTGCTACACCTTTGCAGCCGCCGCAGCCTTTGGGAAGGCTGTCTCGTGAGTTAAAAATATTACTACGTAAATAATATGCATAAGAGTTATGAAACCTTGTACTTGGTTACATTCAGCTGCGAAGAAGAATGCGGCGCTTCCATCTGATTAGTATTCATTTGACGGTACTGTCGGAGCTCACAATCAGGGAACATGTTCTGCCAGCACCGGTCCTTCCAACGGAAGACGATGTCTTCCAGTTTTGCCATAACCATCGAGGAGAATCAGTTCAAGTAGATTAAAAAAAAATAAAAAAGAAATGTATCAGAGTAGTGATATTGAAAAAAAAATAAAGCACCCAGTACGAGGGTCGAACTCGTAGCCTTTGGATATTATGGAGTACCCGTAAAAGTCCAACGCTCTAACCAATTGAGCTAACCGGGTCAATTGATGTCTCGAAGGACGTAATTGTGGGTTATACATGTACGCTGATTTAGCTCGAAAACCTGTGTAGCGCTGAACAGTATGCATCGCAAAGATTCTACTAAATTTAGCAAAAAGAGCGCGGCAATACTAGGGCACACTAAATTATCTCACTGTTCAGACTATCTGGGCCGGTGGTGGATTTCTTGCAACTGTCAACACGTTGTCTTTTGGTTGCGCGTGACCTACACCAGCCAGCTTCCATTGATAGATAACAGCCACCTTTCGTCGATAACGCAAACTTCCATTGATAACACGGCCATCTTACGTTGAAAACGCCCACCTAACGTTGAAAACGCCCACCTTCCATTAACACGGGCACACAGGCGGTGACTGGCATCAAGCGCACCGAGCTCAACACTGTACAGCGCTCGACGACTGCACGTTCGCCATCACGCTGGTATCGGGTGTTTTATGTACTTTGGATCAATGGCTGTTGCAAGTAACCTGATACCTTGTGTAATTGATTTTGCTGGATGCGTCTCAGTGAAGTAATGGTAGGTCGTGCACAGCCGTGCTATGTACATGTACATTACCAGCCATTATTGCCCACTACAGTAGTCGGGAATTTAACGTTAGGAAATGTAGCAGGACCTTTGCCAGCGTCCGAAGCCAACGTGCCACGAACTTCCTGTCAACAAGTACGCTGTTGAACCGGATTCTGCACCACAGGTTGAAAAAGAGCCGCGCAGACCAGGGCCCAGAAATTGACGACCAAATGCCACATAGGTAGGTAATCGTATGCGAACGATTGTGCAGTCGTTGAGTGCTGTACAGTCGTTGAGCTCAGTGAGCAGTAGACTGCACTCTTCAGCGCGTATGTACAACGAGTCTCCTGCTCGTGTACATCCACAATCCACGGATTTCGCAGCTACCCAACGTTAAATCAGTGTACCCCCAGAACCACACACAGGTACCTAGGCCAGCTTCCTGCCATTTATTGAGTGTACCGCCTACATCTACCTAATGTTAATTTATTAGAGAGACTTCGCAGCTACTGACGTTAAATCATTGTACCCTCGACACTCAACACTGCATTGGCCGGCTTCCCACCATTAATTGAGCGTAGCGTGTACATTAATCTAACGTTAATTTAGTGGCTAACTAGCATTAATCATTGTATTCTCTACATGTATCTACACTGGTGTCTGGTCGGCCTCAAAGGCCCCTACGCAGGTTTCCATTACTACTCCATCGATTCCTCCTATTGATACGACTACAATCTCATGAGAGTTGGTTAAAACGCAGCTTGCATTTAATGCTCATCTCGTTTTATTTCAAAGGACAATGTCACTTTTTCGCTAAAGTCATGTATGCGTTTGCCTCTGTCCGTCTCCGCTTCGATTTGGGATTCCAGCTCGGTCACCACCTTGCTCAGCACGTTGTAGTGACAGAGGCGCGGCGATACCCAAGCTGCAAAATATCCGGTTGTCAAAAGAGCAATTTGATTTATCAAGGAAGTCAGACATTTGAGATTTAGTCCATTGCGCTTTGTTCTGCGCTGTTCTATAACAGCGTACCCTGCGAGACTCCAGTCAGTACGGCTACCCTAGACAGGCGATCCGAAAGCATTCCTAATCGTACTGCGCATCTCCCGGGCAGCAAATGCTCCAATACTTCTTTTAAAGTGAGGGAATACAAGCAAATTATCTGATAAGATGCTGTGATCCCTCTTCGTATCGATGGCCTTGGCTGCAGCTTTGGTGCACGTGTAAGCCAGCGTCCGACATGTACGAGCTGCCAGTTCGGGAAGTTTGAGCATCCCGGCGGCATCCGCATCTGCTGTTATCCGCTCGCAATCAACGCCGAGATGGCCGGAAAGACGGCTGAAAGATGCATCGTAGTGGCGCCTCGGTTCCACCCTCCCGCAGCGACCTGATCTATATGAAGGAGCAAAGGCCCATCCTCTCCCCCATACCCCTCTCAAAGACTGACATCAATGAAGCACCCTCTATCATGACGAGCATCATGTCAGGAATCATCCCGCGCACCGCGCCGCCCGTCGCTCTGCCGGCGTCTAACAGCACCGTCATAGTGCGCGCCATCGACACCGAGACGAAGATGCTCGGCAACGCCGACGCCTTTGTCCAGCCGGCCATCCCCGGCCACGAGATGCTCAACTTCACAACCATGTGTTTTCTCCTCGAGCACCGGGACGAGTCGGGCGCCGCCGAGTACGTCTTGTTTGACTGTGGCCTCCGCAGCGACGTTTGGAATACCACGCCCGACATCCAGCACATGATCAAAACTTTCATCCCGGGCATGGACGTGAACCGCGGCGTCGACGAGATTCTCACAGACAATGGTTTCAACCTGTCCAATCTAAGTAGGCTGGTTCTTCCATTTTTAAGAAAAAAAAGTGACTTACACGAAGCAGGGGCCATGGTTTGGAGCCACTGGCACTGGGACCACATCGGTGACGGGGCCAAGTATCCGTCCTCGACGGACATTGTGGTCGGGCCTGGATTTATTGAAAATTTTGTGCCGGGATGGCCAATAAACCCCAATGGAAAAGTGCCGGCCAGCTCGCTTGAGTAAGAAAAGACCTGGGATACATTGTCGCAGGCTAACGAAACCTTCAGAGGTCACCACATTCACGAGCCTGACTTTCCGCTTCAAGTGGGAGGGTTACGCGCACATGACTACTTTGGCGATGGCTCCTTCTACATACTGGATGTTCCTGGTGTAAGTTCATTTACCCTTTGGAACTGTTTTGTCTTCTAAAATCTTAGCAGCACGCGGTTGGGCATATTTGCGGCCTGGCCCGAACCACCCCCGACACGTTCATCCTGATGGGTGGCGATTGCTCGCACTTTGCTGGGATGATACGGCCGACAGAATACGTTCCCATACCTGATACAATCCCCGCTGGACAGCTCGACCCTTACTATCCCCCTTCATGCCCTTGCTCCGCCTTCACCATCCTTCACCCGGCGGCGTCTGCCGACGACGCTGCCGACACTAGGCCAGCACCGCCTGAGACGCGCTGCAAGCCTTTTTACGACGTATCGCGCAGCCCACACGGAGCGTACGAGTTTGGCGATCTCGCGCAGGAGAGTGTGGACAAGGTCAAGATCCTGGACGCCCAGGAAAACGTCTTCGTCTGTCTGGCCCACGACGGCGCGCTCATGGCTGTGCTGCCGCTGTACAACGATGATGTCAACGCGACGATCAATGGTTGGAAGGAGCGCGGGTACAAGGAGAAGACAAGATGGGGCTTTCTGAATGAGCTTCCGAGAGATGGGAAACCAGGCAGACCGCCTCTGACGGTCGGGCTGTGGCGCAACGGGAACAGAGTGGTCTGGAAGGAGGGAGAGGGCCTAGTGGAATCAGGCTAGTAGAAGAAAATGCAAAAATAATAACTGAAATACAAACTGTAGAAGTCGTAAAATACTAGAGACTGGAAATGTGGTTGGGCGTGTTGGTATGAAGAGAGTAAAACTAACTATGCGATTAGATGCCCGCGTCTACTTTCCTAACAAACTATATCTTTGGGAATGAAGAACCATGCTGAAATTTAATGTAATTAAGGTTTTTTCTGAGGTGACCTTCGAGTTTATCCAAGACAAATGCTGCTTAGCCGCTGAATTTGTATCCAATATTATCAGTTGAGAGGTAGCAGGCAGTTCCGAACCGGGACGTACAGTGTGGCGTTGTAGCATAACGAAACAGAGGAGGATTTAGAGAAATTGTTATGTGTGAATTGATAAATCAAAAGCTGATTGACGAAGAGAAAACTTAAAAAGTTGACTTTAATTTGCTTCGCCTCTTCGTAGCACGTGTAGTTGGCGATGACTTCGTGACTAGAATGGACGACACGCTAAACACCACTTATACTATGGGAATGGGCGAGGGGAAAGTTTTGGAACTTTGAGAACGTGTCCTCAGAAAGAAATATTCTCCGGTTATTTATTGCGATTGAACCACATTCTTCCTTTGTCCGACAGCCTGCCCTCCAACTTGGCCCAGTGTTCATCTCTTGAAATCGCCCTTCACCTCCATTCCTACGTCTGCTATGGCTTCCGAAACGGGCAGCATAGAATTCGCAAGGAGCATGCTTTTTGAAACCGGCCTTGAAGGTGATATGGTCCCCATCGTGCAGAATTACATCCATGTTCACCGCCAATGTGGCCTTTGCCACCAGAATTTCGATTACCGGGAGCCCATGGTCGCTCTGATACACATCAATGGAAAGGTCGAAGCCATCCGCGTCGAACCTCACCCTCTTAAGCCCAGAAACACAACGAAATAGAACATTTCCGTATTCGACCATCGATTACCTGAGGACGGCGACGTATTTACCGACCGCATTGAAAGCAGAACTGACCCTGACGAAGGAGAAACTGCGACGCTACATGCGGACTGTTTTAAGCTATTCCCAAAGACCTGCAAAGAAAAGCTTCAGGATCAGTCACCAGGTCGGCCACAAGGCCAGTTGTAGAAACAGTTGCAAGGTCAGCTGCTTTGGCTGTGGGTGGCATCCGTGGCCATGTTTCCGTGGAGGGAGGTTCCTCCATCATTCCTTCCTGATAAGCGACCTGACCTTGAGATCGAACAGCCAATCATTCAATCCTGGAATATCCCTCGAGTTCAGAGCTTACCATATGAACTACAACAGATAATTGTCGACAGGACGGGCACTTACATAACAAGGCGGTATGCCGCCGTCCTGCAGCAAGTGCGCCGTCTATTCACAAGAACCTGGAATTGCCTACAACCGCTCATCGGTTGAGCGACATACGCAGCTGGAACCGCGACAGCGCACCTGCTGTTGAGCCGATCGCTGAGACAAATGACACGAAATTCATCCGCATCACCATTGATTCTAATGGTATCAGGAAGATTGCCCGCGAGTGTCTCACGGAAGATGAAACTGAGCATCACCAAATTTCCGACCGCGAGTTGTATGTAGTCGGGAAGGCCTCATCTGTTGCAACTGTCACGGCCAATTTTAAAGTACATCTCCTTCTTCCCCTTTCTCAAGTGTAGCCCTCCGTTCTCTTCTTTGAAAGCATCGCAGAAAAGGAAAAAAAATTGACTGACAACGAAACTGTAGCTGGGGCGCTGTCGGCTTGGTGTTCCCACACACGTAAAACTGTCGTGCTGGAACACGCCAAAACCAACAAAACTTGACGCTTCTCTCTCTTCAATTCTGCAGTACTGGATCCCGCTGTTCGCTGCACTGGACACTGCGTCCTGCTTTGGCATCACCTTCTTCTCCGTCAATAGGTGCATTGCTGCAGTTCATGCACACACCGCCCGCGCACCGACAGCAACCGACACATTTGACACGCTTCATCCCATTCACAAGAACGGGGCTGTCTGGGTCTATATTCCGTTGCCTGCTGGCGAAGAGGTGCTTGGGATCGGCCTACAGCGGTATCGACAGTCATCCTTCCTTTTCGGGGGGCCGCCAGGTGTTATTGTAAGTCCTTGCATGCACACCAGACTCTCTGTACCGAATCTAACAACCTACGCAACAAGATGGAACTGAAACAGCAAGGCCGGATATCCGTGGGCAGAACGAGATCTAATGTGGTGGAGGAACTAGTCGTTCCCACGAGCGGCCGGCCGCTACTGCTCTACAGTGTGCAGGACACCTCAGACATGCTCTGCATCCCTGGTGACGGCATCGAGGTGGCTGCACCTTATCCGCACGCCGCGAAAATGAAAAGTCCGGCGCGAGGCGTAGACAGTTTCCTCCACGGCTGATTAACGGGTATCATTCCTGTGCACCCCTCGAGAATGTCATTGCAGTGGACGTGTTTTGTGAGGCGAAATCGCGCATATACCGAGGGATTCTGCTATACTACGAGGATAGGAGTCAGAGGGCAGTCGGAGAGTGCCGATTTGGCATGGAAGAAGTTGTGCATACTCAAACTCCGGTTTGGATGTGCATCTCGAGAGAGACCCAACAATGTGCGAAAGGTAGCGGCCATGTCGTTGACTTTATTGATGAGGCGACGCTGATTAGGGAGGGGGGGAGACTGGACAACGAGCAGCTTTCATGGCACAAAATGCAAGGCCGAGCTGAATGTTGGACTAATGAAAAGACAGCCCAGCTTAGAATAGTTGATGCAGCTCAAACTAATGGCGAGGGCTCGACCTAGTTTGTGCATAGAACTCTTTTACACTCGCGCCTTGCCTTCATAGTTGGGAAAATTATCGACGCTGATGCAAACCGATGAGAACAAGGTGGAATATTGACTTGAATTCGTTAGGCAGGAATGACAGAACAGACACCTATTTCTTGGTGAGAGCTGTACTTTTGACTCTTTTATTTTATGCCTGTAGCGCTGAAGACAATTAGATTACTAATTTGTAGGGCTAGAAATAGCTGATTAGTATTGAAGCTGCATAACTATTTTTAGCTGATCCAAGCTGACAGAAATGTTTGCGCAGCCAGTGGTGTAATGGAGTCAGCATCGGAGAAGATGCTGATAGCCGCAATAGCCTCCCGTCGTTTGCATACAGTGTGACTCTTCATTCCTTATTTTTGGAAATTTCTTTTAATAGTTAACCTTACTTTTCTATGTTTAATCCACCTCCTTTTTTCTGCTTGTTTGTGCTATTTTTCTTCTGTGGCAAGCTCGACGACCCTCATGCTCTATGCCTTGGCTTCATTTGTTTGTGATGTTACTCAACAGCTTTGTGCTTTATCTAGGTATTGTTTCATATCTATTTTATTATTTTATACTGGTCAGCTGTACTTGTCTTGTACTTGCCACACTTTTTGCCTTGTCTGAACTCATGTGTGCCCTAAGATCTCTCAAGTATATAAGCCGCGCTCCCTCTTCATCTACAAGTCCACGCCTCTCCTTCCCCTCATCATAGCCACAAAATTTCAACATCTCTGTTATCAAAATCGAAAGCACACCACCTACTTACTCAAGATGACCGAATTCCTCTCCAAATCTTCAAAGAAAGTTATCAATATCGCAGACTTCGGCATCGATGAGAAGCCTACGGAAGACGTTAATCACATCTATATTGATACCAGAGAAGAAGGATTTCGGGATTTCTTCGGCGGCTACGTCCCCCAATCCAGGCCCGAGGATGCCCCGACATTTCACTTGATCGAGCGTTTCAACCACCAAAGCACGAAAACGGTTTGGGAGCACCTCTTCCAGCAGCACCTTCCAGCAGCACCTGGATGAACAGCAGCCCGTGAGCCTGGATAATCTGGAGAAAGCTTTACAAACTCTCAGCCTAACTAATCGCGAATCCAAACTGCGTCTGTTCTGGGCGGCGGCGAAGGACGGCGAGAATTGCCAGGATCTCGACAAGCGCGCGCGCAACCGCTAAAACGCTTCTTTCTAGGGCTGGCGATGACTACAAGGCGGCATGGATGTTGACTGTCAAAGGGCAGTACGCACGACTCTGGGGGTTCGCTTTCAAGGGGGTCTGCGCTGATAGGAGGAACGTGTGGATATCGCTACTCCCACGCTCTTCCCACAACAACACGCCCGGCGATTACAGCAGCCTATATAAGGATTTGAAGAATGACCACCAGGAGATTTTTGGGATGCTCAAGTGGGCGCACGCTTACAAGGGGTTGTCAACGAAGCAGGTCATCAGCGCCGCCAACGGCGAGGAAGACAACATGTGGGTCGAGAAGGGCGGCACTCTTCAGCCAGTTTCCATCTTGCGGAGGGATGGTGACAGTTTCATCGTCAGGAAATTGCCCAATAAGGGCGAGCGAGAGGTACCGACATCGGGCTGGCATCCTGCATTTTTCCTCAACGCAAACGGCGTCGAAAAGCAGTGCTGGCAGGGCCACCAGCTCTGGTCGCTCGACAACCTCGAGCATTACCTACATTCGATGAGACCCGGATCGCCTCACCGAATTTGGGGCTTTCTTGGCTAGGAAAGGACCGGGGCAGACGCTTGTTGAGATGCACGGTCATCTTTGTCATTTGCGCTTAGAGCTTGCCTTTCACGGATGAGACAATCAGCGGGCCAGATACAAACTGGATTGTCATGGCGAGGTGAATATTGGCTTGGATTTCATTGGTTGGAAATGAACAGAGGCGGACACTTAACATGAGCTACCTTTCTTTCTCTTTTTATGCTTGTACCTCGCCTTTCAGGGCTGAAGACAAGATTAGATTAGCAATTTTTATCCCGATTTTATCAATTCATTTAGCATGGACCTGTGAAGAAACAAGCGCCGAATCGGCCGAAGCACCGTATGTAAGCATCCCAGCGGCGCACCCCGGAAGAAGGTCGGCGCGACCAACAGCCTCGCGGTTTCCTTTTTTGGCTTCCATACAGATCATCGTCCATCTAAATTCATCGGGCGGCCCCCACTGTAGCACCCCGGGAGCCTTTCCCGGTGTTTTTATGGTAAGGCAAAAAACTCGTCCCCTTCTGTCCTCGCCCGGCCCCCAAATCCGTCGACCCTCCGGGGCAGCCGGGGCAGCCGGGCGGCTCTCAGCCTTGGTCCGGGTGGCTTGGTCTGCCCCACTTTCAGCGGTCGCCCGATTAGGCAACTTTCCTGGCACAATCTCCACCTTCCACATTGGTGGCCTGAGTCACATTCTCCTCTGTTCCGGGCTGGCTGTAGTTTCTCTGGCCGTTTAGTCTCCCTAAGACGTGACTGTCATACATGCCAAAGACCCTCGCCCTTAGTTGAGTACCGCTCGGGGTGTCATGCAGACAACCGCAGGGTATTTGTCTATCTAGATGATGCGAGAAGAGACATTACAGTGGGTGATCGGAAAAAGTGGTATTTCGCTCGAATCTATGTAAAAGACGGAGTATCCGGTACTCCCTCCACGTCTGGCACAGCCAAACCACGCTGCAAGCCAGTGCAGCGAAGTGTTGCAACAAAAAAGGAAAAAAAGACAGAAAAATCCCTGTAAGTCGTCAAAATCAATGCTCCCTAACCGTGTATCCGTAAGTCGTGTCCCATGATATCCTGATTCCGAGAGGGGTGCGTCTTGGTGAAATGAAATGTGTGCTCGGGCTCGAGCTGGTAAAGTGAGATGAGATGCGTTGCAAAGCGTCGCGTGCTTCTCCGAAAACGATGTTATAAATACGCTTTCAAGAAAACAGAGGAAATTTGAAGATAATTCCACAAGCGCAACAAAGAGTTGCTTGGCGTCAACGGGTATCCAGGCAATTCGAGTCTGTCGACGCCAAGTCGTCGACCTGACCTCGTCGTCATAAAACATGAGTGGTAAATGCGCCCAGCCAGCCCAAAAAGGGGGGGGGGGGCTTCAACTGAGAGGAGAGTTCATTGTAGATTCGTCGCGTGTCTTGCGGCGGCGAGCTGTGCCGAGAGCCGGGAGGGATTCGCCGAGACGTAGAGGAAGACGATCCAGTCGCGGAGCCGAAACGGGTTCAGGCGCGCGCGCCCCGGTCCGCGAGCGCAGCCGACGACCGCCCAAGACGGCGCGTTTCACTTGTAGCCTCGCGCCGTCGAGCGGTAGCTGCTGTAACCCGAGTCCGAGTAGGTGTGGTGGTGAGCGGCGGCGGCCTGGCGAGGGGCGTGGGCGACGCAGGCGTAGCCGACGAGGATGGTGCGCTGTTGGACTCCGTGCCCGCGGCGGCCGTACGAGGGGCAGCGGTCGACGGCGTGCTGGTAGTAGAGGCAGCGGCAGGCCGAGTACAGTTCGATGAGTTGGTAGCACATGGTGGGAAGTTGTGGATGTGAACGGAGCTGGCGTTGTCTGGCCTAGGGACTGGGATGGCCGGACGGTCTCGCGGACCTGGTTGCCACTCGGGGGCGATGATATAGACCGTGGAGTCTAGCAGTGATTTGTGTGTTGTATGCAGTATATTTGGTTACAACTTCAACAAATCGAGGAATGGTCGTAAGTTTTTTTTAAGCTTTTTTTCTGCGTGTGTCTCGTGATGTTCAGAAAGGGTATCTTGTGTAGGCGTGGGCACGACAAAGTTGAGAGGTCACAGAAGTATGGAGAGGTAGGAGGCAGACTGCGCGTTGTGGAAATGTAGAATCAAGAAGAAGAAGGAAAGAGAAGAGAGAGACAAGAAGAAAGAACCCAAGGAAACTTTTTGTCTCTTTTCAAAAGAGAAACGAGAGAGTGACTGAGTGTCTGCAGTATGCGGGACGGATAGGCAGAAGAGGAACCATCCCGGAAGAGGCAGGGACTTGTAGCCTTATAATCTCGGGACCTGGCAGCCTAGAGCGGCATGGGGATGGGACTGCGAATACCCACCTTTCCACGACCACCTTGAAGAAGAGAGAAGAAAAGTAAAAATAGTCTACGATGCATGGGGCTTGGGACGGGCGGGAAGATGGAGTCGGGAGATGCGGAATGTGGACATGGGATGGGCGAGGATGTGTTGAGCAGACGAGGGGGGGCGGAAGGGTGGCAATAGCATGGGTGGTAATAGCTATGACTTCTTGATAATCGGTAGTACGAATTAAAAATGTATAGAGAGAGAAAGACTGGGAGAGAACAAGAGGGTGTTGGTGTTATTGACGAGGGGGTGTGCGTGACCAGTGACTAACAAGACTCTGACTGACGAGCGAAGCGCAGCAGCCAAGCAACAAGGCGCCAGATTGGGGCATTGATTTGTGTCTGTCCTGCCCATATTTCCCGACAGCTTTTCCTTGGAATTGAGCAGAGAAAGAAGGAAGCGGCCACGTAGAGTAGTGGGCGCAGCCAATGAGCCGCTCGCTGCCTGGGAACGCAGCGTTGATGGAAGCAAGCAAGAAGGCGGAGCTTTCTAGGTTAGTTAGTAGGCGAAGAAAGAAAGAGTCATCCACTGGGGCGTCAACTGACGAACCCGGTTTTGGGTCCAAAGGGCCAGATATGCGGCAGGGCTGAATTGGTGTGGGACAGGCGGACAGGCGCGACAGGGGGGGGGTTAAGAGCTGCTGATAACTATCTATTGGGACAATGCAGAAAATACAGGATTATTGCTATTACTCGGAAATTTGGTATGACAGTGCTAGTAATTCACCTGGATATCATCTTCAAGTTCGGCAAAGAGTTGCACGTTGATACCCGTCTAGTTAGGCCTTTGAAACATGTAAGTTGTTCGACGCTTCCAGGTTCACTGCCCTGTACCTGCTTTTTTTTCGGCAAAGCAACACAATACCAAAGTTGCACACACAGCAAGGCTGCCATGAACTGGATGACTTCATTGGCCGCTGCCCGCTGGGTTTGGGAATTGACGTCGATCAAGTTGCCGTCTTCGGTACAGTGCATCCATCCTAGCGGGTTACAGGCAACCACGGCGAGCTGCAGATTCATTACCTACAGCGCTTCATGGCCCTGTATTTCAGCGTCGCCCTGCAGCCAAGACAGCCCCTGCACCCCAAATGGCAGACAACCTGCCGCAATCATCAGGCAGCCCTTTCGCCATTGATCCTTCTCTTTTCTCTTCTTCTCATTCGACATTATTTTCGACCTCGCTTGCTCGGCAGTGATGAGTGGGTTCACGTGCTGCCCCCTCGCCCGCAGCAAACAGTCATCGCAGTCCAGGCATCCCACCGCCCACCACCCACACCGGCCAGGCACCCAGGCAGCCTCGCCCGTTTGTTCGTCACCTTGCATCGTCATGTCCCCGTGGCCCGTTTCATCACCTCTTGTACTTCAAACTCGCATCTACTGCAATCAGTTTGTTTTCTCGAATTGACTCATCACCGCCGGTTGGTTTTCTTCATCATCGGCATATCCACGAGACCAGCTTTCGTCATGCTCTGCAGATGCCCAGGATATCCTCACAGCCCTCTACATCTCCACAACAGCCTCGCACCAGATGTGCGCCGCTCCGCCTACTTTTATTAACCATCGTGGTCCGTGTGCCCCGATGGCCGCCAGCCTCCAAGCTAAAACTGTTAGTCTGACCCATCGGCCGAGCAGCTCTTGCAGATTTCGGATGAATTCGACAGCCGCAGCGACCGGTCGAGATGCAGGGTCAAAACACCGAACAAACGTAGCATACCTATCTACATGACAACAGCCACATCGTATCCCGCGGCGCATACGAGCATCGGCCAACCAAGCGTGGCTGCCATCAGCGGCATAATATCTTGCCGACAGAATGACACGACAAACCGGCCGGTTATGGCCCTCTCGAGGCATCAACATACTAGCAAGCCAGCCGCTACAGTCATGACCAAATGGGGTTGAAGATGGCATGACAATGCGCAATTTCTTAAGCGAAGGCGGCTTACACTGGCTGCATGCAGCCCCCATACTTTGAGAAGCAAGAACTCGATGACGGTTCCAGGCCACGGAGCACCCCTTAACCGCCGCTAATTCGCATACCACCGTAGCTGTACAGAGCTGGAGACATGCAAACAACTCCAAACACGAAATAACAGCCGAGTTCTTCTCACCGGTGGATTTTCTGCAGCTACATGTCGGAGATGCGGACGGGCCGTTGCCGCCTGCCAACGGCTCGCTAATAATAGCCCGGGCCATGCATCATCATCGCAAGCAAGAAAGCCACAGAGAGTCACCGGGCCTGGCAGCTGGAGTCGGTGGGCAATTCTGGTTCCAAGACGCGGGCATCTAGGCCCTCGCGTGTAAGTCGGTTCGCCCCGGTTCAGGTTTGCGACGCAGCACGCTGCGGGTACGCCCATCGCGACGCCTCGATGCTGTTTTTTTCCTTGTTTTGTACAAATGTTGTATTTGCCGCCGCAACGTGCACCTCGCCTTGCTGCTACCGCAGTCCGACAAGGTACTGGAGCGACTCAGCCTCTACTTGCTTTGCGGCATGCGTTGAGGCAGAATGACAGCGGCATGAAACACGCCGATGCCTGAATCAAGACGCCGACGATAAACCATCGGGAAAAGTGACCGCCCCATGAGAATAGCTGGGCAACTTAAGGCCGGTGACGAGCGTGCAGTGTTACACTCGCCAGCCTCAAAGCGCGCCGCGCTACACAAGCTGTTGTTTGTCAATTGCGCCGAGGCACTGAAAACAATCTACAGCAGGCTGCTCTCCTTATGCGTTGGTACTGAGCCTCCAAGCTCGCCGCCCTAAGAATTGGCTCAGGGATTCTCCAACAGCCTCTTGGGTGTAGACTAGAGCCGAAATACCTACCGTGGAAGGTGGTAAAACAAGCTTCTCGGCATGTTCTGTTTTTGGCGCTGTTGAGCGGGCTCAACGGGCCGCAAATCCCCAACCTTGGAGCCCGGCCTCGCCGGTGTTCGGTTCTCCACCCGACGCCCGCCCAGGCGGGACCCGCGCTGGTCAGTCACCGACAAGGTGAGATAGATGGATGGCTTCTGCTGCCAGAGTTCGGCCTGCTGCCATCTCGAGCAACTCGTTTGAAAATCAGACGGTACGATGTATTATGGTCTTGACGAGCTGGTTTGGATCTTCGACGGACGCAGGCAGTCACTGTGTATGGCCGCAGTTTGACGTGAATTACCCAGTTTGACAGCATGGAGACTATGTTCGCTGCGCCTCACGACATCAGTCACCGCCCATCACAGCCACACCCACGATAACGGACTGCAGAATGACGCATGGAGGGACGTCTTCAACCGAAACAAAAAAAAGCAGAAATATGGCAATCAGCAACAAATGTGAGTCAACGAAGAAAAAGAAAAGAGTAGAAATAAAATCATCTCCCAATACAGCAGTTTATCTTGACGCAGCCTACTTAGCAGATGACCACGAACTGCTCGTCTTTAAATTGCCAATGCCATGCGAATTGCAACGTCACCTTCACTGCCCGGCGCCCCAGAATGCAGGAACAGGAATACCAGCAAGACGCAGGGTTCCCCCAGCCAGCCCGCCCCTCGTGCCCTACCGAATCCGTTCCCAATTTGCAAAGAATTCGGCCCGGTGTGCTTTTACCTTTCCTCCTCCAACCGAATATGGCAAAGAAGATTTAGTGAGGGTTCGGTGTGGGTGTGTGTGGTCAGCCTCGTCCTCAGCCTCGCCTCGCTGTCCCCGAGAAACTGGATGTACCACGTTTGGGTGTACCACGTTTGTCGTAGTGAACTCCTATCATTTCTTTTGTCTATCTGACTTGCACATGTTGGAGTTGCACCTGAAACAACCGAGCAAAGAAACGATGCAAAAAGGCACCGCAGTAGGAAAGGTTCATCGACGACTACGAGACACGCTGACGCCTCGCCACGTGGTTGATCAGTCACGGATCAAACGACATGCCTCTGGAGGCCTCAAATAATGAATCGACAAGAGGCAAATATTATTTCCGTCTCGTACTGGCCAAGACTCGTCTTTATCAGCACCACCGCTGTCCATGTCTTTGTACTCTTACACCGTCATGTTCCAGAACACACAGAGTTGAACGTTAGGCAACATCAAAATATAATTAACAAAAGTCGAAAAATTGAAAGCTATACCGCCTCCATGAATGCTTAATGATTTGGGTATCCGCATGGGGCTGGGCTCCTCCCCTTCAAAAGCAGTCCTGGCAAAAACGACCCTCATTTCCATTGGACCCTTCTCAACCATCATGATATGACCCGGTTTCCATCATAAAATATTAGAAAAAGACACGACAAGCCCTAATCCCAAACGTCATTGCTATAAATGGGCAAATCTCTTTTGCAAATCATGCTTGCCGCCAAATCAATAAAAAAATACACAATGACTTCATCATCATCAAAGAAATATGGTCGCCCTGTCTATCCTCTTTCATGCAAAAACATTAAATACACGGTTCAAGCCTCAGACCGACGGTTGGCCTTCTAGGCTCGCCGATTCATCGCCGCTGAGGCACCTGCGGCCGCCAAGTCGGGCTTCCCACTAGTTGAGCGAGCCGTAATCCTGGGCAGTCCACTAGAAGAAGATGTCACGCTGCCTGGTCCTGCGCTGGTCCGTCGACTAAGGCTTGCGGCCGTGGCACCAGTCGCTCCAGAGGCTCGTCTCGATGCCGCGTTCAAAGCAACCGCGCCTTTGATCGGACTCGGCACAGTGCGCATCATGCCAAGCGTCTTTGGGGGATCTGGTAGGGGCCTCGACATGGTGATGGTGTTGTTACGTTTGACTGGGGACGACTCTCTTGTTGGCATGCGAGGAGCAGGCGGCATCTTTTGACCTGTAATGAACTCATGATGAACTGCATCCTCGGGTTTTAAGCGGCGGTCGGGGTCCCATCGTAGGCAGCGAGCCAAAAAGTCGACAAAGGCTTCATCGTCGCACTTGATCGCCTGCTGCAACGTCTTGGAAGACGGTCGTCGTCTTCGACCCTTGGAAGAAACCGTCAAACGAGGCTTGCCCATCGAGTCAAAGAAGAGCTTCTTGCGAGTACTCTTCTCAATCAGATGCTTCTCAGGTGGACCAAAAACCTCCATGATGCAAGCAAGCTGCTCCTGCTCGTTCTCGCCGGGGAAAATAGGCACACCAGTAAAGAGCTCTGCGAGAATGCAGCCAACACTCCACATGTCGATCGGCAGACCATACGTCATTCCTAGAATAACCTCCGGGGATCGGTAGAAGCGAGACTGGATGTAGGTATAAACTTTTTCGTTCTCGAAGCAGCTGGAGCCAAAGTCGATGACCTTGAGCTCCGAATGCAAAGGGTGCTTCAGCAGAATGTTCTCTGGCTTCAAGTCGCAGTGAATAATCTTGCGCTGTTTGAGCAGAATCAGTGAGCTGAGAATCTGCTTCGTGAATCGTCGAATAATCTTGAGCGAAAACCCGCGGAAGGAGTGCGCCTTGATAAATTCGTAAAGATTCATATCAAGCAGCTCGGTCGAGATGCAAAGGTGTCCACGAAAGTAAAAGCTCTGTGTAAAGCTGACCATACTATGTTTATCATGAGGGTCCTGTTATACTAGTCAGTCAAAAGCCAGGGTAGAGAGAACCGGGAATCATACCCATTCGCGAAGCTTCTGAAGAATATTAACTTCCACCAAGGCTTGCTGGTGGAAGCGCTTCTTGTTGCGAATAATCTTGATAGCAACCAGCTTTCCGAGCTTGTGGTCAATGCATCGAAGTACCTGTCCAAAACTACCCTTTCCAAGGACGTCCACAATCTCGTAGCGATACGCTAGGTGATCGCCAGCAACAATGGTGTAGTCGCCACGTTCATCGTCATAGCCAAAATTGGGGGAACCTGACTGCAAATCGCCCACCACTTTGCGAGCACTTTGCGTACCACAAAAGTAAACATCGCTATAGTCAATAATCTCGCCTCGTTCGTAAATGTTGAGCATAGCAATGCGAATAGCTTCCTGGGGGCCGACACGCTCCTTCGGGGTTGCCCTTCTCTTGAGTGCATCTAGAGTTCGGGCGGCAATATCTGTCTCCTTGCGTCGAGAGCCCATCTTGCGCATCTCCTCGTTGGCTGCCAGATCGTCTTTGTCAAGTTCGTTTGCGCTGTACGCACCCGTCTGTCGCAAAGTCGTCGATGAGCTCTTTGGTTTCAGGGACTTGTGGGTAGAGTGCACAATTCGGCTGATGGGCTTCATGTGGGAGTAGTCGTCAGAATCTTTGCGATTGCCCCACGATTCACTTTTGGAGTGAGGCAGCATTGTCAGGCTTTGCGCAGAGCTCTTCCGGGTTCGTTGCTCATTAGTCGTACTCGTAGCAGCCGATATCGTGGGGCTTCGCGTTTTGGCATTATACAAGTTGTTTACTGTGGTTGACTTGGGCAAGCGGGGGACTACCTCGGTTGAGGACTTGTCGCCGGTATCATGTACATCCCCATGATTCTTGGAGGCGCTGCGTTTCCACGACAGACTCAGTTTGCGTCGAAGTGAGCTTATGGACGAAGGCGTAGGGGGCTCATCAGGAGTCGGCGCTGGTCCAGGGGACTTTGGCGTATATTTGGTCGTATCAATCGATCTGGCGCCCGGCTTCTTGGAGTTCTGGCCCTCGGTAAGATTGCCGGTGACTGTGGAATAATCACCACTGGCCTTAGATCGCTTGTGGCCGCTGAAGCTGAAGCCACCTCGGGGAAGCGATGAGGAGAGGTAAGGCGAAATGCTGTATTTGCTATTGGGCTCCTGAATAATGATGGATGACGAATCAGACGAGCCTGCATCGGGAGGAGATCTATTCTTTCGGTGGCTGTGATGCACAGTGCTACTACTCCTCAGCGCGGGCAATTCCATTGAATCATCGTATCGGTTCTGGAAAAAAGAGCTCTTGGAGGCAGTCATGGGAGTAGTCGGCGTCTTGGGGACGTGTCGAGTTGGCGGCGGACTAGACCGAGGCTCTTTGGCAGGCTGATCTTGCAGGGCGGCTACTTTTGCGGCGGTCGGGATACTCAACGGAGCGAGATTCAGAGGTGGCAGAGTTAATGGCTGTAGATGCCTCCTCGATTGACCAGTCTGCTTCTCTTCTTTGCCAGATGTGGCCATTGTGCTCTTTCTAGCACTTGGACGACGCTTGGGCTTTGCAGGCTCGGGCGGAGCAGGTAGCGAAATGCTGCCGGTTGAGTTGCTGTGAATACTCAAAGTTTCCACAGAACTGAGAGCAGAGCGCTTCTTATCGAGGAAGTATGGGCCAGCAGGCGCGTTATCTTTGGGTGATTCGTATACCTTAGGAATAGCTGGTACGGGAGGGACATCCTCATCTTCCTCATTCTGGCTGGAGCTGGTATGGGAGCTGTGACCGGTTTTGGGTGCCGGTAGCCGTGAGCCCGAAGCCTGCGGTTGCCCGCGTGCCTGCGTTGCATTTGCTGATGTTTGATGACCAAAGGTGAAGCTGCCAGTAGAGCCAACGGAGAGGCCAGAGGTATGGGATTTTCGACTATGATCGGGGGTTGTACGAGCGGACGAAGGCGTGAGTGACGGTTTTCTCGGATTGAGGGAAGGAGACCTAGAGGCTGATCTATTGTCCATCGATACCGGAGGTGGGGGCTGTATGTTGCCGGCGTGGTTCAATGGCTGGGGCGGCGGAGGCATCATGGACATTCGCTTCATACGACGCGTGTCAGTTGGACTGATAGTCCTCGCCCCAAGGCCACTTGCGTGCGCTGAATGACCTGTACCGGGCATCATGGAGGCTCTTTTGTTGGCAGCCGAGGACGTGTTGAGACCAGCGCGATTGTTGGCGTTGAGACGTGGTGAGCGAGCAGCCAGCGAAAGACGATTCGACTCTACACCGTAGGCACTGAGGCCCGGCTGGGCGACACGCGGGGGAGGCTGCACAGATTTGGCCTTGGCAGCTCGAGACGCGTTGAAAGGCCTCGTTGCGTCTGAGCCATCGATCGAAGCCCTGGTTGAATCGGAGCCACCACGATCAGAGATGATGCTGGGCCGGCGACGCTGAGCACTCGAATACGTGTCTGAATCAACCAAGATTCCAGGGCCCATCGACTTTCGCGGGGGCTTGGCCGCTGCCGTGACGTTGGATACGGGCGGGTACTGGCTCTGGCGACGGGGGCGGACTGGGGCAGGCGCTGTGAGGCCATCTCCAGAGGCGGACCATGAGGAAGCAATAGACGACGTGCTAGGCTGTCGAGTGGAGGTACTTGGTTTGCCTATTATAGAGCTCGAGCGTGCAGGGCGCGTTGTTATCGTCGTGGCCGATGCCGATGAGGGAATGTAGGCTCGATTGCTTGCGTTGGCAGCGTGCACCGAGCTCATCTTGTCTGACGGCTTGGCGACGACCTTGCCTTTGGAATCTAGGATGCTCCCAGTTCCGGTGGGCGAGGGAAACTGTGCGAGTTTGAAATCGGAGGACGAGGATTGAATGCTGGAGTGGAGGTCGTCGAAGCTGACGGAGGGAAGAAAGTCGTAGGAGTTTGAAGACTGGTGTGCAGCATCGCCATTTCGGTTGAACGAAAAGTGCGAGTGGCTGGCCGAAGTGCTGAGCATTGGTGCGTTTGACACGGCGTTGTTGTCAGTGCCTATGGCGGAGTTGGACAAGGAAAGATTGGAAGCGGACTGGGGACTAGAGGCAGTTCCGTTAGCTAGAGGGACACAGGGGAAGAGCGATTGGTTGTGTGATGGCGTACAGTCTGGTTGGAGAGGATTCCGCCCCTCGCGACCCAGCTGTCCGACTTCCTCTCAAGGTCATAGAGTCGACAGTAACGTCTAGGGGAAGTTAGGGGGGAAGAGACGTTTGATGGCGAATTGGTGCTCGGGGCCAGCCAACGTCGGCCAACGTCGAGGGGTTCCTCAGTCCGATCGAGGAGCTGAGTGCATTCGAAAGGCTACCTCATCCCGAAGCTGATGGGGTCTTGTGGGCGTGCAAAAAAGGCAAGGAGACAGGATAGGAGGTGTGAGTCCGTACGCGAAGTGCGAGGCGGTGGAACAAGGGAGGGGTCCCGAAAAAAAGGAATGTCGGCAGCAGCGGACAGGGAGCGGTCGGGAGCCCGTCTCTGGGCGGGAATCGAGGAGGAAGCGAGGTTGGAGGCTGGTGTTGGGGAGGAAAAAGATAGGAGAGAGCGAGAAGCGTTGCAAGGCAAGCAAGCTCTTGGTTGTTTTTTCGAGATGAGGGATGCGGAGGTTGAGACCCACTGGAGGGGGGGCGCTGGGACGGTGACCGGAGCACTTTTAGCAGCAACGGACCACTAACAGGGGAGGAGTGTACAGTTGAAAAAAGAAATGGCTGGGTGCGTGAATTGAAAATAAATTCAAGGTCATGCTGATAATTTTTCCATCTCTATTTTCCTAATTAACACTTTTGCATGGCAACGCGACATGGTCAACTGCCCCTTGCCCGTGGTGCTTGGCTGTTAACTGGTCACTTGCATGAGTGCTGCAGCATGCGCTAGCGGGCTGACCCAGCACCCGCCAGGCGGTCAGGGACTCGGCGGGGGTTGTCCTTGGCCAGCCTTGTCCCTATCATTGTTTATGAATGAAGGTTTGTCTTTCTACAACTGCAAGCCTTGAGTACGAGTATTTTACAATTAGCCACTATTTGAACAACTAGGCAAGTACGCGACAAGTCACTGATGATAGCAAGTACCACTACTTGGCGGGGCACTTTTCCGACACCCACGGCCCGGCGCGAGGCGGCATAGACCCTGGGTACTAGTACCTGTGCCTACCCTCCTTAGGTAAGCCGCTGGCCAACCACATTGTTCCCGATTTCAGTACGATGGTTCAAGAGGGAGAGGACGCGTTTTACAAAATGCATTAAAGAAGGGTCGTCATAACTGTTGTCATACACAATATTTCCAAATTGTCAGGGTCTGAGCCCAATACCGGCAGAGGCGCTCCCCTGGTCCCTGACCATCTCCAGATACCTCTGTACCTAGATTGCGCCGCTAGCTACTCAGTAGTTAGTTAACTATGTATGTAGGTAGGAAGCCAACACTAATAAAGCCGACAGCGCAAGATATCTGGGTACTCCATCTGTCTCCAATTTTGCTGCGAACACCAGGTACCATTGCCTGTTGGACGTCTCATCGACCTATTCAGAGTGGTACCAATTCAACGGAAAAGTCCAAGGCAGATTGGGCCAATTATCAGACCCAGAAGTATATTATGATAACAATCATAATAATAACAAAACAAAGTGCCTGCGCGCCGCTGTCATCTTGCTTCCCAAATGTGGCGCGCCAACCAATCAAACAAGCCCGGGAAACGAGCCCAAGTCAGGGGCACCCGCCCTACGTACATTGCCGTACAGAGTAGATCATTCAAAGGCCGAATGATTGGGCTTTTGTCGATGATCATGGATCATGAAGGCACCGGCTTGGCAGGGGGGAGGAGACCCTTTTATTCCCCAGCAGGATATACAACTACGTGGCATCAAGGAGAAGCAACTTCCAAGAATTGATGCTATAGTTTTTATCAAGCCAATATGTATGACTACCCTATGCGTAAAATTGACGACATTTTTATTGACCCCTTTCAACTTCAAACTCCGAGGCAACAAGAAGAAAACCTTCGTTGAACTAGTCAGTGGCCCTGGCCCCGATCCATGATGCAGTCATTGTTAACTGCCCCCCCAGGTGTAGCGGCAAGATCCACATTGTCTTGCACAAGAAAGACAGTGAGCTACGTGGACTAACTGAAGTCGACTTTTTTTAAGTAATCCTGCGCTATTGCTGCGTCTTTCCGTTCACTTGGCAACAAGTGCGATTCCTCCCCAGGGACGTACTGGCGGAAACTTATTATGGCCTACCTCAGAACGCAAAACTTGCGTTGTATTATCACGAAAGCTACAAAAGATCACCACTTACCACATATCTATTTCAAGGTACCCGTACCTATCTCTTGAAATGGTTAACTCCGAAAACAAGCACTTTAACATGATTTTTACCGCATTTTACCTGCGATTGGTGGCCCTCATGCCGCGTCATTTAGCAATAGGTAGCTTACCCGGGAGGCACGAACAACGAAACCCCAGCACATTCTCTTCGCGCAATCATCTCTGCACTTGGAGATCCCAAAGAGCGAGGATAGTATCCAGCAAGGTTTTAGATTCATGGCTACCGAGATACCTGCAAGCCGTGAGATGCGCACACTTTCAAGCGCCTGTATTTCCACGATACAAATAAACCTTCCCTAGATGAAAAGACCGCAATGATGGGGATACGCCTTCCCCGAGAAATCATGCTTGCGCTGCTCAACCGTCTCACTCGGCGTCTTGATGGTCAGCTCAACCGCCGATGGGCCCGCCCAGTTGCCCATGACGCTGCGCAGCGGGTACCACTCGCCGCGCACCATGTTCACCTCCGCGCACCTGGGCCTGTTGCCGTCGCCCTCCCACGTCGCCACTACCAGTGGACGCGCCCCCGGGTCCGTCGCGCCGTCGACGCAGCTGAAAGCGCTGCCGTGGCCGAAGAAGACGTCGTTCTCGTTGTCCGACGTCGTGCAGAGCGAGTAGCGGCCCGTCTCGGGAGCGTGGTAGAAGCCCGTGTAGACGAGGGTGAAGTTGTTGGCGTCGACGACGATGCCGCCGTTGGTCTGCTTGGTCCAGCCGATGGCGTAGGCCGCGTTGGGGACCGCGGGGCTCGGGTACACTAGGGGGAAGGTGGCGGGCGGGCCGGCGTCCTGCGGGAAGAAGACAATGTTGGTGAGGGCGGAGGCGAGGGGACGCAGGCGCTGCGTGATGTAGTAGGACCAGGGGAGGCTGCCCTGGCGGCTATAGCCGGCGAAGGGGTTGGAGTAGTAGTCGATGTTGAGGCCGGAGGCGGGGCAGCCGGGCTTGATGAGCGGGCATGGACCGCCGGGTGTTGGTGCTGGGACATGAGTGGTGGTAGTGGTGGTGGTAGGCTGAGTTGATGTGGTGCACTCCGAAGTAGAAGTGGTAGCAGGAAGAGATGTAGTAGTTGGATTAGATGTGGTGGTAGGCTGAGTTGATGTGGTGCTCTCCGAAGTAGAAGTGGTAGCAGGAAGAGATGTAGTAGTTGGCTTAGATGTGGTGGTAGGCTGAGTTGATGTGGTGCTCTCCGAAGTAGAAGTGATAGGAGGACGAGAGGTAGTAGTAGGCTTAGATGTGGTGGTGATGGTCCGAGTTGATGTAGTACTCTCTGAAGTCGAGGTGGTAGGAGGAACAGAAGTGGTGGTATGGATGGTGGTGGTAGGGTGAGAGGTAGACTTAGAGGTGCTGGAGGTTGTGGTTGGGGGCTTGGTTGACGTCGTCCAGCTGCAAGTGGCAGTTATCAACGGAGTCTCAACAACAACCGTTGTGATTCCACAATGGGTGATGACAGTCGTAGTCTTGTGGCCTCCAAGGTAGGGTATAGTGATGGTGGTGATAGCAGGGGGCTTATGCTCTCCATGACCTCCGCCACTGAGATCGAGATCAAGACCTAGATGTACATCTAGTGCAGCAACGTGCTGGAACAGCACTGCAAATGTGAGAGTTTTGACAAGACTGATGAGTGCCATTTTGTCAGAGATGAAAGCTGGGCAGTAACTAACAAGGCTGTGTGACTGGGAGGGCTCATGATGGCTTTATACTCGGTTGCCAAAAAAATTTTTTTTTTACGGCTGAGTGTATATGTAGGGTGCAAATCCATTGCTTTTTAAGTTGTAATTTTCTCAATGTGATTGTTCCGAAACTTGCATGCAAAATATAGACTTTTTGTGCAATCCCGACATCTAGGCCTCAGCCTTTATGCATTGTCGTGATGCTGCTGCAGAGGTAAGACACAGCTGAAGGGGCTGCCGTAGAAGGCCATCACCTTGCAATTGGCTGAGCTTAAAATTGATTGATAATATTATCAGGTAATGTATTAATGTTCGTTCCTCATTGAGTAGAGACGCGAGTCGTTGGGCGTCGATGGACGTTGGTACACCTTTATAGTTGGTGTAGCTGTAAAACCAAACACTGCAATGCGACACCCACCACAGACGAGGCTGACCGTTAAAAGGTAAAGACATATCAAAACAATGTCTTAGACAACGGATAGAGAAAAAGAAACAAAATTATTCGCTTTTTGACCCCCGTATAAATACTTGCTTTTTCAAATTATGGTGATGATCTCGTCTAATCGCCGGACGGCGCCGGCACAATGCTCGCCCTACCCCACCGTCTCTGGGGTGACCTTCAGCGGACCAAACGCCAATCTTCCCGCCTCGGCATGTCGGCATAACGTCACATGTCCCCTTCCACCCAAACCTTGATCAACCTCCATCCTCCAACAGCCACAGCCACAGCCATGCGCAACCATACCTCGACTTGAGATGCGCAAATCATGGCCGATACTCCAAAAGACGATTCGGTGTCCGCCGCCACCGATAATGCGACGCCCACACAACGATACGG
The DNA here is from genome assembly GCF_001636725.1 of Cordyceps fumosorosea ARSEF 2679. NCBI lineage: Eukaryota > Fungi > Ascomycota > Sordariomycetes > Hypocreales > Cordycipitaceae > Cordyceps > Cordyceps fumosorosea. The sequence goes on along the minus strand of NW_017387318.1, from coordinate 383,251 downwards.
CCTGTTTGGCGGGCTAGCCGCCCTGCGCGAACGAGCCAACATCCAAGACCGCCTCGTCGAAAGGTCCGTCTCCCCGCCTCCCAAGAGCCATCGCCATCACCACCCGCTAACTTTCCACCTCCTAGACTCCTCGCGCAGGTCATGCCCGCCGAGGACGGCGAGGTCAGCTTCACGCTCGACGAGGACGTCGCCAACGCCCACCGCGCGCCCGAGTTCAGCCTCGGCCTCATGTCCTACAACTTCCGGCGCTTCAACGCGCGCGCCGGCGTGCTCTTCCAGCTGCAGGACCTGACCGAGTCGCTGCTCGAGTGGCAGCGCCCCTCGCAGACCCTCGCCCTCCTCGCCGTCTACACCCTGCTCTGCCTCGACCCGCACCTCGTCGTCGCCCTGCCGCCCGCGCTGCTCGTCCTCGCCGTGCTCGTGCCGTCCTTCCTCGCCCGCCACCCCGCCCCCCCGCGCGGTACCCTCTCCAGCGACCAGGGCGTCGGCTACTCGGCCGCGGGGCCGCCGCTCGCGCCCCCGGTCACCGTCGCGCCGGTCCGCGAGCTCAGCCGCGACTTCGTCAAGAACATGCGCCGCCTGCAGAACCAGATGGGCGGCTTCGTCACCGCGCACGACCTGGTGGTCGAAAAGGTCCTGCCGCTGACCAACTTTAGCGACGAGGCGCTGTCGTCGGCCGTCTTCCTCTCCGCCGTCGGAGCCATCCTCGTGGCCACCACCACCGCACACCTCGTCCCCTGGCGCTTCGTCTTCCTCGCCGGCGGCTGGGCCCACGTCTGCGCCGCCAACCCCTACGTCGTGCAGTTCCTCGCCGACCTGAAAGCCGGCAAGTTTGGCGACCTCGCCGCCGCCGGCATGGACAAGGTCGCCGCCGAGGCGCTCGAGGGCGGCGACAAGGCCCGCACCTTCGCCGACGGCTGGGTCGCCGCGGACATCATCCTCGACTCGGCGCCGGAGACGCGCGAGGTCGAGATCTTCGAGCTCCAGCGCAAGACCGGCTCCGGCGAGTGGGAGCCGTGGGTGTTCTGCCCGTCGCCGTACGACCCGCTGTCCGCGCCGCGCATCGCGGGCGACCGCCCCGGCGGCACGCGCTTCTTCGAGGACGTTGCGGCGCCGGACGGCTGGGAGTGGAGCGAGAAGAAGTGGGCGCTCGACCTCTGGAGCCGCGAGTGGGTGGAGGAGCGCATCATCACGGGCGTCGAGGTCGAGACCGAGGGCGAGCGCTGGGTCTACGACATGTACGACGAGGCGGCCGACGACGCGCTGCGTCGCTCCCGCGTCGTGGAGAACCCGGACACCGAGGCCGCCAAGAACGTCTCCCGCACCACCAGCTGGGAGGAGGGCGAAGACGGCGCGGGGCTCAAGGGCGAGTGGCGCCGGCGGCGCTGGGTGCGGCTGGTGAAGCGCAAGACCAGCCTGGTGGAGTATTCTTGAGGCTTGCAGCGTGTATCAATACAGTAACAGCAATGATTCATGATGATAGATAATTTTTAGAGTACAAGTTTTGATCATTCTGTAAAGGTTAAAAATGTCTCGGTATAGATGTTCTGTAAATGCCTGCTATATGTCATCGATCTGCTTATGCTCGCTGCCCGCTACGCATGGACAAGGCACAGCTACGAAGTCTTCGCTGTTGAGTCCCCCAGAGTCATCTTGTCCAGAATGGCCAGGATGCCGCCCTGCTTGCCGCGGCCGGCGTCGAGCTCCATCGTCAGCTTCCTCGCGCGCTCAATCAGCGTCGCGAGCACCCCCTTTGTGTACTCGAAGCTGCCGGTGCCCTCCATGTACGCCACGGCGTAGCGCTTGACCTGTACGTCGGCCGTCTTCTGGCGGAGGATGTTGACGAGCTGGAGGTCGTCCGGGCGGGCACGGATGCTGTGTATCACGGGGAAGGAGAACTTGCCCTCGGTGAGGTCCTCGCACATGCCCTTGTGCTGCGAGTACTCGTCCGACTTGAGGTTGATGTAGTCGTCGCGGATCTGGAAGATGAGCCCGATCAGGTTGGCCAGCGGCACGCAGTTGAGCGGCGGGTCGAGCGGCGACTCGGCCTGCATGAGCTTGATGCCGAGGCGGAAGAGGCCGCCCGTCTTGTTGCCGACCATCTCGAGGTAGTCGTCCTCGGACGGGCACGTCAGCGAGTCGCGCCAAAACAGGTCCATGCCCTGGCCGCGGTGCAGGTTGACCAGCTCCTCCGCGAACGTGGCGAGCAGGGCCTTGCCGTTTCCAAGCGCGAGCAGCTCCTGCAGCGCGGCAAAGTAGACGTAGTTGGCGGCGTTGATGGTCTGCGCGACGCCAAAGATGTGGTGCGCAACGGGGAAGCCGCGGCGCAGCTCGGAGCTGTCCTGGACGTCGTCGACGAGCAGCGACGCCTCGTGCAGCATGCCGACGACGCGCGTGATGACGGCCAGGCTGGCGGGCGGCACGCACAGCCACTCGTCAAAGGCGGCGATGAGCTGCGAGCGAATGTCCTTGCCCGGGTGGCTGAGCGCGTAGTCGAACGGCCCGCGCACGATGCGCTCCTTGTCGGAGGTCCACGAGCGCTGCGGCGTGAAGTGCAGGTCCTCGGTGGCATAGCGCGACGGGTCGTCGGGCGTGATGGGCGACAGCTGGTGCTGCATGATGGCGGAGGGGGAGGAGGTGGTGCTGGCGGTGCTGGCGGTGCTGTGCTGGGCGGGAGACTTGAGGGATGGCGAGGAGGCGCTGCCGCTGAGCGGCGAGGGCCGGCGATGGTGGCTTGCGGGGAGGTTGCCGCCACCTGCCCGGGATGAGAAGATGGCCGGTGTCACGGGGACGAAGCCGACTATTTCAGCTGGCGGCTGCGTTGGCGCTGGCGGCGACTTCCGCTGCTGCTGCTGCTGCTGCTGCTGCTGTCCGTTCATAAGCGATGCCCTTGAGCCGGCGTTACTAGAGGTGCGAGGTGGAATCGCCGAGGGCAGTGAGAGGGGGTTGGAAGATGTGCGATGGCGTAGCGATGCTGTCGTCGTCGTCGTCGTCGTTGTATGTGTGGAGTGAGTGGCGTTGGAGCATTCCACAGCTGCAGCCTTGGATGGACCCATTTTATGCCTCGGGAGTTTTAAGAGGGGGCTTTGAAGCAGATGCGACTGTTGTTTGACGCAAGATAGATGAAACAAGAAAAAAATGTTTGTTTCCGGAGTAGAGGAAAAGCCAAGGGAACGAGCAATGGCGCTGTCGATGCTCTTTGGCGCACGGGTTCCACAGGTCTTGGTGAAGATGCAAACAGGCAGCCAGTTTTCGGACCACTAACGCCCGCCGTGGAAACGGCTGACCTAGGCGATGACGTGTTTCTGGACGGCAAGGCGGAGAGCTAGTGGTTCGATCGGCTTCCTTGGCGAGAAAAGTGCCTGTTGAGCAATCTGTTGAGCTGACCGATGGGGATTGGAGAGAGGCAGGCAAGGGTCGCAAGAGGGGCAGATCCCCTTTTGGTCGTTAAGAATGGAGGGGAACGAGATGAGACAGGTAAGAGGGTGAGAGGCTCGGTACCATGCAGGCGATACTGAGCGGCTGAGCAGCGGTTGAGAAGGTCTCGGGTGTGATGACAGAGTTTGCCTGGAGAATAAAAGGAGGTTTGTAGAAATCCCACATGAGCTTCATCCGAGACAAATCAATCATGTGAAGGACCTCGCTAGTGGCGGTTAGACGGCGCTAAGATGCAGTAGGTCAAGGCGCCATGAGGTTAAATCTTAGGTAGGGCGCCTTTCAGCACGCTGTAACAGCTTTTAGGGGATTTTAGGGGTTCTTAGGGGTCCTAGTGTATCGCTGTAGCAGTCTTCTGGGCACCGAGCGCCGGAATTGCCGCACCTCAAGCCAGATCTTGCCAGGCCAGTTGCCTGGTGTTCACCTGCAAGACTTTTTTACGTCTACTGGGACTTTAAGTATACATACATATAGGTCATTTCACTATGTTTCTGAAGTTATCCCGGACTAGAGCTTCAGGGTCGCGACCTCGTTCAGCGGCCGGTTTTTGCAACCTCATGAACAATAGCGGCAACCACTCATCCACTGCCGCTGCCACAAGCCTGTTATCCTTTACTTACTGCAGAACTTGCCGCAAAACGCGGCAGACGATGGCTTGCACCTCTGACGGCATGAGACTTTCTCCACATCGGTGCCGGGTCCATGGTCGCATCTCCGTCTGCATTTCGCCAAGAGAGACTTGTAGCAGGCTTGGAAGTCTCCGCCTTCACACAAGGGGTTTCTCATGACGTCTACCTCTTCCACCTCAGAGCTTTCTCTCTCCAGGATGCTCCCATCTTGGATCAAGGGTGACGCAAGTGCTCCGGTAACCGCGAGCCCGAGAATAATCTGCATGTTTTGTATTAGGCGCCGTGTAAAGGAGAGGTCCCAGTCGTCGGTTTTAACTTGCATAGCCAGCCGCTCGCTTCATCTTGTACAGCTTTGGATGCCGACATTTCTGAGAATGGGCTGTGACTGAGGTTTTATATATCCTGTATGTTCTAGACCAATCTTGAGAATACGGCGAGCTCTTTATACCTCGAGAAACCTTCCTGAGCTGCAATAATTCTTCAGCTGGCTGACAAACCACCCCCGGTGGCTGCTTATGAGCCAAGAAGCCTCTGCCTAGAAACTCGTTTTCCTTCGCTGCTACGATCATGGTTTGATGCAATGCCAGCCACCACCCATTGCCTTTTCCGTATCAGACCCGAGGATTGGAGTATCGTGGGGTGTCACAAACACCAGCCGCTTGATACATGTGACAGAAAATTTCGGACAGTGAATTGGCAATCCTACCTGACAGATCGTGTCTACAATTTCAGCCAAATGAGTGTAAGCTTGATGCGTGGCGTGCGTGGGAGAGCTGGAGAGCTACTTACCTAGCCGCCTTACAAGCTATGTAGCTCTCCAAAAGTAGGCTGTCTCGCCACTGCTGCAAATTTGCACCTTAATAACTACGAGTACTAAGAAATTACAATAGGCGAAGATGGATCTTTAATTGTTAAACAATAATCCACTCCATCGATCTTGGTGGTTGGATTGATCAAGTATCCATCGAGGTACATCATGTTGTATCGACCATGGTTATCGTCCTCCAGCGGCACAGGCTCAGTCTCGTTAGCAAGGCGGCTTGTGAAGCCGCGCGACAAAAAAAGGCCAAGCATTCGGGCTCTTTTAATATTCACCAATGTCTCAGACGATATACAACCAACCTCTCCGCTGAAGGACGACCAAAACGTGTCTTCCAAAGCGTCGTAGTCAGGGAATCTGGACCAGCCATTACGGAGGTGCATTGAACCCGTGAATGCCTGAAGAGAGTGCAATTTCAGGCCAAAAGGGCTAATAACCGCCTCGGCCCAGTCTATAACACCTTTCAAGCAGCATGATTCAGGTCCACGAGCAGATTGCAGGCACCAAAATCTTTGTGGAGGAGAGCCATAGGCAAAGACATTATGCCACTGACTGAGGCTGGGCAAGTGTGTACGTATGGGCGAAATCTCTCTGGAAGGCCGTCCAAAAGAAGGCTCAAGTCTCGTCGATAGCTCTTTTCTAGCCCGTTGCGATATTCTGCAGAAGCTTGCTGCGGAGCGAGCCATGACTGTGAAGAAACTGGGTGAAGTTAGTATCTAGGCTTTACGAGACTCATGGCCACCTACCTTGCAACGCTTGAGAAGAAATTTCGACGAAACGGGTAGAATTCCTGCGCAGTTTGAGGAATACCGCGAGCGAGCACAAAGTCCAGCTGTGTGATGCCTTGCATGCGCGTCATTAGGTGCACCAGCAGGGGTTCGCGCCCATCCTGCTCAGTTCCTAACTCGCCGTGAAATGACACTGTCTGTACCAACGAGCCGTGTACTTTGGCGGCCAGATCCGATGTTTCTGTTTTGAGTGCCAGCGACTTTAGACGGCACTGGATAACGTATTCCAGTTATCGCCGCCGTACACAGTGTAGCTGCACACCCCCTGCACGGGCACGGGAGCAAACTTGTGGCTGTGCGTTATGGCTCAGCATTTCGCCTCGCATTCTTCTCTCGTTGCGGTGGTCTTGGCAAAGAATGCCGCAATCTCGTCGTCGACTGCATATTCAGCCATATCGAGACGGTGCTTGAGAGCCAGCGGGGTCTTGATGTGCTTTCTTGTGGTTTGGCAATTCAGAGATATGTGCGTTGGACTCTTTGACGGTTGCCTGGTAGTGGGTCGGTCCTCTCACGTAATGCAAATAGTAAAAGAGGTCCGAAAGAGTATTTATTTATCCGTAACATGCCATACATGCGCCCGCCCGCAGTGTTCAACAGGGTGCGGGCATGTGTAGGACGGGATCATCAACCTACCACTAATAAGTGGTAGTTAAAGAACGATAAGAAAGAATATCAGCGCGATTTTAATGGACTATCCTACAACGATAAATGGTTTACTTCTGGAAGGTAACTATTTGTGCCTGCCACCTAGTCGCGCGCAAACGGATCTCGGACTACCCTTTTCCGCGGCCTTCGCCTTCAATCTCGATACTTTTGTTCTATGTTTCCGTCCCTGAGGAGAAAAAGAGTCAGTATTGCTTTGTTCTTTGTAAAAAACGGCAACAACTCACTTAACCCGGGCTACAGCCGCACCGGTTACAACTCTCGTAGACATACGGCGGGTTGCAGTAGTAGGTTCTATCGCCGCCGCACCAGCAACCGTTTGTCTTCTGGCTGTTGATGCAGAGCTGGTCCCATACATTGCGGTCGTGAGTGTTGCAGAGGAGGTACGGCGCGCGGGCAGCCAGCCTGCTCGGCACCGGCGCGACTGGGCCGGGGACCGGGTCACCCGCGGCGAAGGTGCTGAGGACACTAGCTACTAGGAGCGCAAGATGAACCGACGTCATTTGTAATTGATGAAGGGCCTCGAGAGGGCAGTTTTGCCTATCCAGAGCGCTTTAAATGGAGTGTCCGGCGCGTCGATCATTGAAAAAGACAAGACGGAGAAATCCCTGCTCTCACATACTGTTGTTGCGTGTCATACAGCAACTGTGATACAGCAGACTCGGCTTCTGCATGATGCATATCAGACGGTGGTTGCACAAAGTAACATCCTGCCTGGGGACAGGAAAGAATCGCAGCGTCATGACCCCCTCCGTCACAATTTCAAAGATGTATTCCGTCCTGTTTAGTAGCGCAGGCTTCTTGCAATGAGCCCAAGTAGCATCGCGGAGAATTTGTACGATATCACGGTGTTGACCGACTGGGGTACGGACAGGGGTAGATGGCATTAATTAATTAATGCACTGACAAAAAAGAGAACAATTCCATCACGAGAATTCTGCAGATCTGGTTTGCCAAATGTTAGCCCAAGCCGATGGTGCTGAGGCTTGTGCTTAGCCAACGTCGGAGCAAGTATTGCGTTGCATGGCATTCAAGAGGTGAATTTCAAAACACGAAAGCTTGAGGAATCGTGCGGAGAGGCCCTTGCTTTTCTTATTGTTGAGCAGTAATATTCAGATCATTGCAGGGGACAACTCCCTGTCACAGCGCAGCCATGGGGTTGGTTGCTGGGGCAACATGGAGCAGGGAATGCACTTCATGCACCCCAGGCGAATCTCCATAATTCCAATGGTCAACCTGCTCGGCCAACGTCCACGGCCTCCCTTCTCATCCATTGTTTGTCCTCATCTTCATGTTTCATTCGATATCGATGCCTACCTGAATTCCTACGACTCAATATACGCCTCCCTCGCGCCACGGCGCCAGTGGTCCCAACGCTAAAGTGCAGAGCTGCCCCGAGTAAACGACAGACTTTCACCACGACGAGATCGTCATCTTCCCTACGATAATCAAAACATCCAAAAAAAAAAGCACAACCACAAACTCTATCACAATGGAAAATCTACTATCTCTCGCCTTTGACAACCTGTCCTCCTACGACGGCCCCAAAGTCCGCAAGGGCCTGCGCCAGGTCGAGGGTCTGCTGGCGCAAATCTGCCTGTCCTCGTCCGGCGGTCGCGACGAGGCCGAGAGTGACGGCTACCACAACGGCGATGAGGGGGAGGATGAGGCGCCCGCTTCGCCGCCGCGTAAGGACCTCGGCCAGCTCGCGCAGGACCCGGCCTTTCGCGAGTTCTTCAAGCTGCAGGAGGGCTTCGAGTGGAACGTCGGCCTGCGTCTCATCAGCACGCTCGACCGGCTCATGGCCAAGGGCGGCGACGGCCAGAACGACCTGCTCATCCTCAGCGCGCTGGACCTCCTGCAGGGCGCGATGCTGCTGCACCCGCCCACCAAGGGCCTCTTTCAGCCCCCCCCCTCCTGTTCCCCCTTGGGCAAAAGTCTAACCTTGTCAACGTTTCAGCTCCTGCTGGACCTCTTGGAGCCGTTCAACTGCCCGGCCATCCAGTCCGCCACGCTGCTCACGCTCGTCGTCGCGCTCATCGACGTCCCCGCCAACACGCGCGTCTTCGAGGCGCTCGACGGCCTGCTGACGGTCACCTCGCTGTTCAAGGCGCGCGCCACGTCGCGCGAGGTCAAGCTGAAGCTGGTCGAGTTCCTGTACTTCTACCTGATGCCGGAGACGCCGTCGATCCCGCGGGCGGAGCGCCGCGACTCGCTACCGGATATGCTCCAGCGCAGCCCGAGCAAGCTCGCGGGGGCGTTTGGCGGCGGCGCTGCGCGCGGGGGGGACAGGCGCGCGCTGGTGGCGGGCACGCTGGCGACGGCGGAGAAGCAGCAGCTGCTGAGCAGGTATCTGAGCAACGTGGAGGACCTGGTGAGGGACCTCCGCACGTGCGCGCCTTTTGGCGGCGTGGTGGCGTGAACGAGGCCCGTCCGAACGCAATGCTTGTGAGGCTTGACGAGACGGTCCACGAGTGTCTACAGCACTGGATGCTGTGACATTTACATTTGATCTTGAAAAGTATCAAGGGATTTGATGACTACTTTGAGTTGGTATGGTTTACTTTTTAGCCTTGACTTGGTCTCTTTTTGCTATCTCTCCTTTCTTTTGTCTGCAAATATCATGTACGAATATGCTTGGAGTTATTTGGTAAATAGACTGCTTGGAATATGAAATGAAAATAGGCATCACGTCGTCATAATAATCATTGACCACCCCTGATATCGGCGCTACTTCGCCGTGATGCCTCCCCCCTCATGATAGTATCAAGTCCCTCCTCTTCCGCAATAGCATTAATTCCTTCTACATCGTTAGCCTCCAGCTCGAAGATCTCCGTCATCGGCCTCTGCCCGTGCGCAGCACCGCCACTGTCGTCGCCGTCCTCGTCGTCACACTGAACGGGGGAGTAGAGCTCGACAGCCGCGACGTCGTTGCCCGGCGCCTCGCTGACCTCCCCCCTCGACTCCCCCGCCCACATGGACTCCGCCGCGCGCGCGCGATACCTCCGCCTGAGCACCCACAGCCACGCACCCAACCCGGCCACCACGCCCACGCCGGCCACCACCGTCACCGCGATGCCCGTCTTGGTCGACGTCGACAACCCCCCGCCGCCACCGGGGTTCACCACCGTGCCGTTGCCGCCGCAGACGTCGCTGGGACAGGTCACCGTCGGGCGGCCCGTCGACGACGTGGTGGTGGTGGTGGTCGTCGTCGTGGTCGTCGTGGTCAGCGCGCCGACGCACTTACCGTCGGAGCGACACTGCGAGCCGAACGGGCAGCAGTTGCCGCCGAGGTCGGGCGGGCACAAGTAGTAGCGCGGCTCCGGGCAGCTCCGCCCGCAGCAGCCCGTTTGCGTGGTGTTGGTGTCGGTGAGGACGGAGGAGGGGGCCGGAAGGAGTACGGTGGCGGTGACTGTGTGCGTGCAAAAGTACGATCGGCTGTTGCAGGGCGACGTGCCGACGCAGTTGGAGCCGAGCGGACAGCAGTTGGAGACGCCGGCGGAGTCGACGAAGCAGTACGAGCCGTTGTCGCAGCACTGGTCCCCGTGTCCCGTGTCCAGGCCTTGGGAAATGTCAGTCAAGTCCAAGCAATATGTAGTACACGGATAGGGGGCAGGGGGGAACGGGAACGGCGCGGCGCGCCTTTGCGCGTCCGGGGGGGAAACGCACAGCTGTGTTGGTTGGCTTCGCATTGTCCATCGCGCTTCCACACGGCACGGTACGCTATCGGCCGACTCTTCATTGTGAGAAGTGCGTTCTTGCAAGCAATCGGAAACGCAAAAGGGGAGCACCCTCGAGTTATAAGACTAGGATGGATTTGTTGCCATGCACCTGATTTTGTTTGCTCCGCGAGGCTGGATGCACGCCCGCACGACCCCGCCAACCTCAGGCGGCAACAACCCCTGCCTTTTATTCCGCCTACCAGGCAAAACTGTCTTGGAAATAGTCTATCGTGCATGCGGCCGCCTGCAGTGCGCGCACCACACCGAGCCTTGCGTCGTCGAGGAGGCCTTCCGGGCCGCACGCGACCACGGCCAGACGGCCCTGTCCGGCGGATGCTGCGACGGCGGCGATGATGGCGGCTGCGTTGGGCCGGCCCATGAGCTGCGAGATGCCGCGCTCGGAGGATGATACGGGCTGTATGTTGACGAATCGCGAAGCATGGAGCGTCACTGAGATGTTGTCCGATTTGACAGCATCGCCGAGGTACTGATCTAGGACCATGCTCGCGAACGCGGGCTCGCGAACTGCCCAGTGTAGGTGCACGTCTGGATTGCGCTTCGGGTCGAGGATCAGGCAAGGGAGATAGGAAATTGGCGTGACGATGCCTGTCCCTCCTACGATGAAAACGACGTGACTATACGTTTGGAGCGGATGGCTCGTGCCGTACGGGCCTTCCACGAGCACCTTGAAGGACTTTGCTTCCTGCGCCAGCTCGCGCAGCTGGGCAGTGAACCCGTCATACGGCCGGATTAAAAAGTCAACAGATGTTGAGCAAGCATCAGTTTTTATCTCAGCAGTTTCGTCACTGTCATGCACGGGTGCAAGCAAGGCTGTGCGCTCCCCCACGCCGCTGGCGGGGGCCGTCGTCACCACGGACGCAACCGTGAACGGGTGACTCTGCAGTCTTGACTGGACGTCTGATAGCACCGTCAGGTAAAAGAACGTGCCCGGGTCTGGCTTGCGCAGCGAATACCACTCCAGGCGCACGCTCAGCTGCACAATGTCTGCAGCCGGGCAGTATAAAGCGTGCGCTTGGCTGCCCCACGACAAAGGACGAAAGGCAGCTGCACGCAGCGCTCTCATCACGCGGTCAAATATCCATATGTAGGTGGGCACTCGGACGAATCCGTTCCAGCGGCCTTCGAAGATGGAAACGTGGCTGTGAATGTGTAAGTCGAGGAAGCCTGCTGGCCTAAGTTGACGCGCGAGGCACTTACCCGAGCATGAAAAATAACAACAAAACTGAAAAGCCAATATGGATGGCAAGAAATAATTCGTAGGAGTATCTCCGTAATGAAGGTTTTGAAAGCGGTATTATTAGAGACATGAAAATTGTAGCCTGCTGTTGTAAGTGGACAGACATTCTTTATCGCTTGAGAGGACTCACCAAGACACCAGCCAGCCAGTACGGCTCAAGGTATTCTGTATACAAGGCATTCCAGCTGCCTTCTACACTTCGTTAGCGACTTTTCAAAGGGGTTCAACAAAACAAGAAACTTACGGCGCAGCAAAAGTACAGTGTAGCCAACAGAGTGCACTATAGCTTGAACTGTAGCAACGCGTGCTGTCCAGCGGTGAAAGCTGTTGTAGGTGCCAAAGTCCCATCCCGTGAGCCAGAGCGCAAAGTTATTGCGCATGCCGAATAGCCATATCAGGGGGAAGTTTACAAAGGCCATAATGCCAGTCCGGTCAGAAACGTAGCGAAGCCCTTGTTCGACGACATCGTCAAAACTAGGTGGCCCACGGTGTAAGTGCGTGCCTACCACAACCACCTCGCAGCAAGTTGACGTACTAATAATTCTCGCGTGTGATGCGGTATCCAATAAACGAGCATGTTATGTTAATGGAGACGAAAGTGAGGATCGTCAGCGATTGCAGTCGAGGCGGCACGCTGCAGCCCCAAACTCTCTGGGCGCATCGGTATCCGAACGTCGAGGGCAGGACGAGCCGACGCTTCAGCCACGAGGCTCGAATAGGAGGCAGCGGCACTAGTTGCAATGATGGATAGGAGTAGTATACGCGGCAGGATGCTAGGTAGAGCCGGTGGAGGAAACCGAAAGCCACCACCAGGACCCAAAACGCCATGACGGCCGCCCTGCGCCGGGATGTGTTAGCGACGGAGCTCGGAGATACGATGAGGACGGCTTCTACCCGTATAAGAAGTGATGAAGGTTTGAATAGCGCCAGGCATCCTGAGTTCTACGTCAACTTGAAAATCATGACTAGAAAGTTTTCCGAGGCCGTACCAGCGTCTGGAACCAACCGACACAGTACTCCGGCGCGGGCAGGACCGGCTCACCACGCGGGAACTGCGGACCAAGGGCATCGCCGCGCCGGATCCGCGCTATGCGCGAAATTTCCTCGCGGGTATAATTCGCAAACCGTGAAAATTCCGGTAGGGATATGTTGAACCGAGCCGCGCACGTGCTGTTCTCGCGCGTCCACGCGAGGCGCCGCGTCGCGGCGCCGCAGTAGAGGTCGACGCAGAGGTAGGTCGACGCCAGGCTCAGGTTGCTCCTGCATCTCTGCTCCTCCAGGGCTCTGTGGGGGACGAAGTCGGTAAACAGGATCGGGTAGAGGGCGCTCTGGCAGCTCTCCGCGCATGTCCGGTTGAACGAGGGCTCCTCGGCGCAGCGTCCGCGGCGGGCGGTCAGAAGCAGAAGACCGAGCGAGGCGAGCTGGGCCTTCATTATTATCACGGTAAGTTTTCAAAAATATTTTTCATGGCTTTTTTAGGCAAGTAGATGTAGGTCCGGGAGGTATTTCTGCGACAAAGTGTTGCTGAGGCACGTCTACGCGCCCGAGGATGCCGGTGATACATGGACGAAGGCATTCCTTATCAGATGCGATTGATAGGCAACGGCTGTAAACGGTCTCCACAGTCAAAGACAGCAAGCACATGAGCGGATCATGTGTGCATTTTCGAGTCACCTTGTCAGGCCATGGAAAAAAAGAGTTAGAAAAGCCCCTTCCCCACATGAAACCCATACTGAAGAGGATTTGTAGCGCAGGTGAGTTTTTCTCGTCCGACATAGGCTTCGTTCGAAGGAGAGGATTCGGGAAATGTCATACGCGGCCCCGGCTGATTATGGCACCATGCGAAGCCACTTGTGCGGCTCGGTATTGGTCTTTTCTAGGAGTCACAATAAAAGGAAAGACTGAAATTGTGCAACGGATGTAAAGAAGATATTCAACATTAATGTTTCGGATTCCGAGCACGTCTCAGACATCGCGACTTAAGCCTCGTGCATCCTCCCCAGCTTACATGCTGCAGAAACCGCGCCCCTGCATCACCAATACCAAGACGGCAATTGATGGCCGGCAATGATACTTTATCAATCAGACCATCAAGTTGCCCCCCTACGCGTGCGCTCGTCTCGGGGATTTCCCAAACCGTCTGCTCCACTGAGCAGCGGAGGCGCAAGTATTCATCCATATAGGCAAAAGCAGGATCCAATAGTAGAGTTGCTAGACTCCGCATTCTCTTGGCACTCTTGAATGAACAATGAAAATTCTCTCCGACAACGCTCCATAGCCGAGCTGAGTTTTTCTTCAGCCTTGGTATTAGTGGAGATGTTGAAGTTGTCCCTGGCTGGAGGTTCATTCATTCAGTCGGTTCTGGTGGTGAAAGGCGATCGCCAAGAGAGGAACTGCAACATCTTTTCTTGGAAAGAAAAACAAATCCCGTCTTATTCCCTGCTTGGCATCCGACGGCGGTGCCCGACGAACCACAGCAACCACATCCTCAGCTGCTGATTGATAAGATCCATCTCAGCTCACTAGTCAGTTAGTCCATCCTCGGGCACCAGGAAACCCCAAGCCTAGGCCGGTACAAACGGCACGTTCTTGAGACGGCGCTTTCTTGGGTGGACTCTCGTGGGTTCGGAAGAGACTAGGAGAAAATTAACGCGGGTCCAGCCTGGTTGTTAAAAGAAGACGTCTTGCCCTGTTGCCATCCTGTCACTTGTCGTCGAGCTTGGATCACCAATTATTGCCTCACCCACAACTCGCCAGGATGACTGAAGCGACCATCAACAGGCAGCCGTCCCGGGACAGCAAAAATCCTGTCGAGGAGCCCGAAGTGACCAAGTTCCAAGAACTCGTCTCAGACGACGACCAGGATGGCGTTCGCATCGCCGAGGCCATCGCCCTGTCTTGGAGCAAGTCCTCCCTCGTTGTGGTGTATTGCTGGTATGTGCACTGTGGTGACGACGATGATGAGTGCTTGAAAGTCTAACGGTAAAGCTTGAAGCATGTGGCTGCTCTACTTTTGCAGGGCCATGATCGGCTCCCTCTCCGAGACTCTCACGCCCTTTGTGACGAGCGACTTCCAGAGCCACTCCCTGATGCCCGTCATCAACGTCATGACCAGCATCCTGTCTGCCGCCACGTACATGCCCATCGCCAAGATCCTCAACATCTGGGACCGTACCTGGGGCTTCTCCGCCATGATGGTCCTCTCGACGCTAGGCCTCGTCCTCATGGCCGCCAGCAAGAGCTTTGCCGTCTACACGGCCGCCAATGTAAGAGAATATGGTTTCCTCATCGACGCTGGCCATCACAGGTTCATCAGCGCCAAAAATGAAAAAATAAAGTAAATAAGAGGGAAAGAATGCTCATTGCTGTCCCATTTAGGTCTTCTACAACATCGGCTTCACGGGCATGATCTTCGCCGTCGACATCATGACGGCCGACTTCTCCTCCCTCAAGATGCGTGCCTTTGCCTACGCGCTGACCTCCTCGTCGTACATCATTACCGCGTTCGGCGGACCAAAGGCCGCCGAGACCATCTACGAGAGCAACTGGCGCTGGGGCTTCGGCGCCTGGACCATTGTCCTGCCCGCCGTGTCGGCGCCGATGATCTACATGCTGCAGCGCGGTAAGCGCCTCGCCAAAGAGAACGGCCTTCTGGATCGGCAGCGGAGCAGCCGCTCCTGGGCGGAGAGCCTCAAGCATCACTTTGTCGAATTTGACGGTGCGTTTCCCCTTGCCCCCCTGCCTTTCTCGTGATGCCGGTCCGATATGCTGACGTGCTTTCAGTCATTGGCGTGTTCCTCCTCAGCGCCGGGTTCGTCCTCTTCCTGCTGCCCTTCACCATCGCCGCCGACTCCAGGGACCAGTGGCGCTCCGCCTACATCATCGCCATGCTCGTCCTCGGGCTCGTCCTCATCGTCGCCTTTGCCCTGTGGGAGCGCCTCGGCGCCAGCGTGCCCGTCGTCCCCTGGAAGCTGCTCAAGTCGCCGTGCGTCATGGGCGCCTGCCTCATCGCCGCCACCTACCAGATCTCCTACGCCTGCTGGAACAGTTACTTCACCTCGTACCTACAGGTCGTCTACGACATCTCCCAGGCGCGCGCCGGGTACATCAACAACATCTTCAACGTCGTCAGCGGAATCGAGCTGTTCCTGGTCGGCATCCTGATCCGCTGGTCCGGCCGCTACAAGTGGGTGTTCATGTGGGGGATCCCGCTGTACATCCTGGGCGTCGGCCTGTTGATCTACTTTCGCCAGCCGAATCACAGCCTGGGGTACATCATCATGTGCCAGATCTTCATGTCGCTGGGCGGCGGCGTCATCATCGGCGGCCAGCAGGTCTCGGTGGTGGCGACGGTGTTACATGACGAGGTCGCCTCCGCCATGGCTGTGCTCTCGCTGATTGCAACTATTGGCGGCGCGATCGGCAACAGCATCTCGGGTGGCATCTGGACCAACACGCTGCCTGGAAAGTTGCAGGAGCTTCTCCCAGACTCCGTCAAGGACCAGTGGCGGGAAATCTACGACGACCTGGATATGCAGCTGAGCTATCCTGTCGGCAGCCCGGAACGGACAGCGATCATGGATGCCTACGCCAGTAGTCAAAAGTTTATGCTTATTGCAGGCACGTGCATCATGGGTCTGTCTCTAATCTGGATGATGATGCTCAAGAATGTCAACCTGAAGAAGATTGACCAGGTCAAGGGTATGGTCCTGTAATTGTCCACATCACAGGTTCACACTCAGCAAGATTGGCTGTAGAAGAAGTAGCAATTTTATTTAATACCGAACTTTTACACTCAAAAAAACTAAGGAAATATTCGTGATTACATGGGCGCGTGCGGGTATATCTAAATCTAGCTGCGCTTCACGCCACGCTCGGCGCAGTACTTGTCAACCTCCTTCTGGAGAGTATCGCGCTGGCGCAGGGCCGCCTCCATGACGTCCTCAGCAACGGCACCCAGGCCCTTTCCGTCCTCGTGGCCCGTCTTGTGGATGACCGCCATCTCGTCCAGCACCGCGAACAGCTGGTTCGGCAACCAGGTGACGATCGGCGAGCCGCCCGTGGCCGTCGGGTGCGATGTGCGCTTGAGGATGTACTCACGCGCGAAGCACCAGTGACGCCAGCGGAAGTCGCGCACCTGGTTCAGGATCTGCAGCCAGAGGCTCCGCGACACGCGCAGCAGGTCCTTCTCCTCCTCCGACGCCGGCGCCGTCGCGCCCTTGAGGCCGAGCGCGTAGGTGCGCAGGTTCAGCTCCTCGGAGCGCTCCTTGGCGAAGAGCAAAAAGGCCTTGTGGTTGCTGGGGCGGTACTTGCGGAAGTCCTTGAGGATCTCCGTCAGCGGGGTCTCCGGCATGGGCACCTGCAGGAAGTTGTCCATCAGGGGCACCATGGAGTCGTTGGCGCCGCTCTCGCCGCGGAAGGACAGCGGCTTGCCGTCGTTGAGCCCCTCGTAGACGACGCCGTTGGGGAACATGGACTGCGAGGTGATGCCGAAGATGAAGGTGCGGAAGCTGGTGTACTCGGTCGGGCGCGACTTCCCCCACATGGTCTCCATGACGGCGTTGATCTTTTGCATGGCGCCGAGGATGTCCTCGAGGCCGGTGTTGAGGCCGCGGCGGAGCGCGACGGGGTCGCCGCCGGCGGCGGTCTGGGCGGCGGCGTCGAAGGACTTCATGACGCCGGCGACGAGCGGGCCCGAGTTGCGCACCATGTCGATGTGCACGAGCACGAAGCCGGCCTCGGAGGAGTCGTGGTGCAGGCCGTGCTCGAAGGCGCGGATCAGCCGCAGGTTGTCGTACTCGAGGCCCTTGCTGGGGTCCTCGAGGCGGTAGTTGAAGAGCGCGTACGAGCCGGCGTACTCCATGAAGGGCTGGAAGCCGCAGCTACAACAAGACATCAGTGAAAGGGAAAACTGATGAGGCTGTGGTTGAACTTACATCTCGGCGCAGCGGGCGATGGGGTGGGAGATTTGCTTGGGCAGGACCTGGCGGCCGAGGCCGTACTCCTCACCGCGGACGAAGCGCTCGTGGCAGGGCTCAAGGAGGTAGGCCGAGGCGAGGAAGGAGTAGTCGCGGTAGAGTGCGTTCATGACGGGCAGGTTGTCCTTGTACAGGTCCATGGCGTCGGTCAGGTCCGGGAAGCTGGAGTCGACCTCGGGGCCGAGCTTGGACTCGGCCAGCAGGCCGGGCTCGCCGGAGAGCGTCTTGACGGGCATGCGCTGCAGGATGGACTCGAGCGCCTCAAACTCCTTAGGCAGGGTGACGACGGGGTCGGCGCGGGGCAGAAAGCCGCGGGTCGTGGAGACCATGAAGGCGGGCATGGAGGTATCCTCGGGACGGGTGTCGTCGAGGACGTTGAAAGTGGCGCCGCCAATGGAGCCCATGATGATGTGTGTTGGTGGGTTGAGGGAGTAAGTGTGTTGAGAGAGGTTGTGGTAAAGGTTGAGTGAGAATGAGGTTATGTGTATGAGTGTGCGTGAGTATAAAAATGAAAAATGGGTGTGAGATAGTATGTGAGTGTGTGAGGGTGGGTGAGTTTGGGTGAACGTGAGTGTGAGTATGAGTCTGAGGGTGAGATGGTGTGTAAGTGACTTGGTCTAAGTCGTGTAAGTGAAGATATGGTAGAAGAGTCAAGGTATCAAGTGCTAAAATCAGTATGAGACAACTCTCAAAGCAGAGGCTGAATTTACTGGATTTTTTGAGGAATATTGAAGAGTGAAGAGTAGAGTTCAAAAAACTCAACACCATGGACAGGTTCGTCGCGCCGCATAAGTACTCAGTGGCCGGAACAGATTCCGGCCTCACGGAGCGGGGGACAAGTGGTCACGCTGCATGGTTTCCCCAGGGTTCCAAGCCCTTGCTGAACTGGGCATTCTAGACCCAACAAAAAATGAAATGAAGCCGGAGACAATTGGTGTCGGTGGCCCGACGGTCGGCAGATGGTCGTTGTCGCGGTGAGTGAGGTCGTCACGGCCGACAACGCGAGGAAGTGCAGGAGCGCTCAGTGATCAGCAACTCCGGAGTACACTACCAGTTACTCCGAGAGGTAATAGGAATTACTTGGCACGAAGAGCAGTGAGAAATGGTTGCTGTGGGCTAGCAGCGATGCATCCTGTCTGTCCTCTCTCTCACACAAGTCCAGTGCCAACACAGAAGGCACAACCAACCCTTCTTCTCTTCCAACCACCCTCGCCACCGCCATAACAAAGCAAATGCAATCATGGCGGCGTTGGGTCATGCTCTGCAATTCTCGCCCTCGCACTGGCCCCCTTCAGGGCTTCCTCCCCCCTCTACCCCTCCCTCCCCAGGCTCCAGGCTCCCAGGCTTCTGGGGGGGGTCATCAATGCACTCCGTAATCGCTAGCCCGCCGCCAAGCCCAACCCAAACTGGGGAAGACCAAGGCGCCGCTAGACGATGCTCGAGCGAAACAAAGGGGCTGAAGGAGAGTCCCAAGAGTCCGTCGCTGGGTCATGCGGCCCACCAGCTACCGAGACTGCCCGGCCTGAAAAGAGGGGCCATTGGCCGGAATCGTTCCGGCCAACACACCATTACGGCCATCACGGCGCCGGGCGCTGGCCGTGTCCTCAAGTCCGATAACTCGGAGGGAGGGGGGGGACAAGGAGGGGAGGAGGGGGGGGCGATTCCTGGCTGCGCCCGCCTTTTGCTTATCAAAACTCGAAACGTAATACGCCGTCAGTGATCCGCCGCGCTCCGCACGTCGGAGGGGGGGGACACTGCATGTTATTATCGTGCTGTATTGCATCTCCACATGAATAGATAGATTGTCGTTCGCACTTTTTTTACAAGAGGATGCATGCAGCCGCTCGAGGATTATAATATGGTTATTGTTAATACTGCGGAGAAGCCTTCACATGCCGGGGTCGCAGATGGAATCAACGAGAAGTGGCACAGTACATACACACCCAAGAGAGGAGCAATTGAGAGAGAACCACACTTGTGGTGACGATTTATTGTTGTGCAAAGAAAACGCAAACTTGTCGAAATTGCCAGCTCCCAGTTGCAGAATGAGACATTGGTTGGCCTGACCAAAGCGGTTATCGGGGCGCACCGCCGCCAATTATTAGTGTGACCATGGCGCGGTTCCCGAATGCCGAGACTTGTTCCTCCCACCATAACCACCATAACATTTCCAATAAAAACGAAACAAAAAAAGAGCAGAATATATTCCGAAAGACACACGACACACGCACAGTCCTTGCTTGCTTCGAATGCATGCGAGAGTGAGTCTCCAGAACCGAGTTTGCGAGCCAGAACAACACAAGCAACCCAAAGAGGGAGAAAACTGTACCAGCCCATTTGCATGACAAATGGAAACAATCTAGAGAAAACTCTGATGGCTCCATCCAAATCAAGATGAATAAGCACAGCTTGGCAGCTCTGGAAATGAGACAAACCCCAGCCAAAAGACAGCATACACAGGAAATATCGCGGAGCAGATGTACACCAAAAAAAAAAGGCGAAGGGGGACATCTAGTGAGTGATGGGTAATGAATGAAAGGTGTCCATTTGCGTCGCCGGCCGTTGCTAGCGAAAACGCAGTCGGTCCCCATAGCATAAAGAATACTCAACGCCAAAGGGAAACGTAAGCCATCCCCCCTCGTCTAGTCATGTTCAACCGCAGCGGCGGTCCTGCGTCGGAGGCTGCGCACCGTCCTGAACCCGCTCTGGCGCTTCTCCAGCGTGCCGTTCACCGGCGCCGCCACCACGTCCGACGAGGACGCGGTGGTGGCCTCCGGGTCCGCCGCGTCGGTCGATCGGCCGCCGGCGGGGACGGTGATGGACAAGGTCGATGTGATGGTCGACGTGGTCTTCTTGGCCGGCGAGTTGCCGGACACGGCCGCGTTTTCAGGCGCGATTGCGCTGCTGTTCGTGCCCGTGAGGCTAGCAGCACCGTCGTCCGGAAGGGAGGGGGCGCTGCTCAGCCCGCTGATGGGCGGCGTGCCGGCGGGAACCGTGGTGGTAGTGGTGTTCTGAGGGAGAGACGGACCGCTCGGCTCCGGGCTGGGGATGCTGCTGCTGGGCACCGCTGGAGTGGGGGTGTCCACGACGGCGGTCGCGGAGGCGAGCGTGAGGTTCTTCTGATGGTTCGGCGCCAGGAGGGCCTCGCTGTCCACCGCATCGCTGGTGTCGTCGCCGCCTTCCGCGCCCATACTCGAGGGGGTCGTCGCAGCCTCGTCAGTCGCGCTGGAGTTGGAGGCGCTTCCAGTGCTCAGCCGGCTGGGAGAGTCGGAGGACAGCGCGCTCGGCCCGCTGCCGACCGGCGAGGACGACGAAGCAGACGGCGCCTCGACAGCGGCAGTGGTGTCGTTCGTCTGGGCAAAGATTCTGTTCTTCCCAGGAAGAGCGGAGGCCGGAGACGGCGTGGTCGTCTCGCTCTCGGTGGCGAGGGCGGTGGTGGCATTGCTGAAACGATGACCGGCGGGGTCCGGGATGCTGGGGCTGTTGGAATACTTGCCGGGAGAGCCAGCAGCCGTGATGGAGACGAACGGGCGGAGACGAACGGTCACGGTCATGTAACTCGTCGAAGTCATCGTCGTGGTAACAGTGGTGTCGGCGGCGTGGTCGTCGCTCTCTGGGCTGCCCTTCGCTTTCGATCCCGGACCGGCGGTGGCGGCAGCAGGCAGCGCGAACGTATCGGCGGCGGGACTCCCAGTGCTGTCGGTGGCGCTGTCGTCAGCAGCGCCTGAGGAGGAGGTCTCCTTGAACACGGCCGCGCCGCTGGGCAGGGCCGAGCTCTCCTTCTTGCCATCGCCGCCGCCGCTGCCGCCGCTGCCGCCGCCAGAGACCGAGTCCAGGGTGCAGTTAGTAGTTCGGCGGAACAGGGGATGGTGCACACTTACAGAAGTCATGGAACGGTGCTCGAGGGAGGCGCCGCCGAGGCGGTAGAGAAGATGCTCGGGGGCGCAGTCGTCCTTGCCGTCGCTGCTTCCACCGGACGATCCAGCAGCGCCTGAGACGGTGGCGGACGGAGGGCTGGAGCTGCTGCCGGAGCTGGCACTGCCAGAGTTGCCGCTATCAGACTTGCTACCATGGTTGCTAACAGACTTGCCACCGCCGGAGTCGGAGCTACCGGCGTTGCTGCCCGAGCCGCCACCCGAGCCGCCACCGGAGGAAACAGCGCTAGACGAGGAAGATGCGGAGCCGCCCGAGGCAGAACTGGACGGCGGGGACTTGACAGCCTTGCTGTTCTCGCTCACCCTCTTACCGTCAATCATGTCCTGGACCTCCTTCTCGAGGGCCTTGATGCGGTTCAGGATGGAGACCAGTCCGCTGGTCGGGACCTCGATAGTCTCGGAGCGCCTATGATCTTCCACGATGCCGCGGGCCACCTTGAGGGTGCCGCTGAAGCGGACGAGGTCGGTCGTCGAAGATCCAGCGAGATCACCGAGGTCACGGAGCCTCAGGGCCTTGTGCGAGACGCCGTCGGTGGGAGACATCAGGCTGCTGAAGCCGAGGCCGAGGCCGACGAGCTTTTCAGGCAGGACCATTGTGAAATGGTGCAGATGAGGGGCAAGCAGCAGCTCACTTTAGTCTAGAATGAACTCTTAAAACAGCTGTAGGGTTAGTATATGGCAGAGTGTAGGTGAGGCCACGGGAGGTAAGTAAGGCGAGGGAAAAAGACAAGAAAGACGAAGAAGTTGTCGACAGAAGTGGTTCAATTCGAACTTGTAAAAATCCCGAACGAGAAACTTAGATGAATGGCCCAAGAATACCGAAATGGTCCAAAAATCGCTCGACGTATTTAAGAGACGTTGCGGTTGTCCCTCTTGGCCTCCTGGTTGCTAGGCCTCGATAACGACCGCATTCCAGTCAAGTAGGGTGCACGCAAGTCGGTGCGCGTGGCAACCCAGCGACTCTCGGCCCGTGGAGTACACTAGCAGAGGAAATTTGGATAAATGGAGAAAAAATCTACCAAGTCTACTGAAGGAGGAATTCACAGTTATTTAATCAAGTTGATGCACTGGCGACGTTGGCTTGGCCGTGGGTCTGACTGGCTCAGGGCTGGTAATGCACAACGGCCACCAAGCGGGTGAGCACGATAGGAGGACCTTTATGAAAAGGACAAATGAACATGTCATTTCCGTTGTGGGCGTTTATTGTACTTTGTAATGCCGTAATATTGATTGAGCATGTCAGTCGGTACGCTGATGCTTTAAATTTCACGAACTCGGCTTAGGCACTATGAACTGATTTGACTGGAAATTGTTGCACTTCGATAACGAGTTACTTGACTGCATCTTGAGTTAGCCAGGTGGTAAATTTTCTGATTTGCTTGTTTGGGCACAACTATCCGACCAGTCTGCTGACACGACGATCAATTACATGTTTAATAATAAACCTTAATTAGGTGTCTCAATTTTAATCGCATTTGCCTCTACAGGTAAAATGCCCTACAGCGCTACAAGTGTAGGGTAGGTCGGCTCCGTCGAGGACCGTCTTAGTCATCAACATGGCGCGCCATCTTTTTGAGGACCCTCTTTCCTTTTACGATAACCAGATTCATGGTACAAGTGGGCAAAACTTTTTTTTTCCAGTCTTCGACCATTTCAACGCCAGCATCTGCTTCTATACTGGCAAATTCCTGTCTTTACGATACCCAGCTCTACTCTCAATATGAAGGTCGTTCTTGTAAATGGCGGAGTCATCTCCGGTGTCGGCAAGGGTGAGTACAAGAGACTTTTTTTCACAGGTCATTCACACGGGACGTGCATGGCGGGGAACATTGGCACGATCAGCTTCACGCGACTTCGGCGTGTTTGGTTCTTTTTTGTGACAAGGCTAACCTCGTTTATTGTCTTTTAGGGATTATCGGTACGAACGATGCATTGACTCTCACAATTCGAATGCTAACAATGGTCGACCAACAGCCAGCAGTGCAGGCCTGTTGCTGAAGACTATGGGTCTTCGCGTGACTGTACGGCATCTTGTGTTACGCGCGTTATCGCCGGTTCTAACAGGACTTTGTAGGCCCTCAAGATCGACCCCTACCTCAACACAGACGCTGGACTCCTGAACCCGCTAGAGTATGTCCAGCTAGACGATGCGACGCGATTGATCGACACTGACAGTCTGTTAGGCATGGAGAGTGCTTCGTGTTGGCCGACGGAGGCGAAACCGATCTGGATCTCGGCAACTACGAACGCTATCTTGGCATTCGTTTGAGCCGCGAGAGCAACATGACGACCGGAAAGATCTACGCCCACGTCATTGAAAAGGAACGTCGTGGCGACTATCTGGGCAAGACTGTTCAGGTTGTTCCTCACATTACGGACGCTATTCAGGAAGGGATCGAGCGTGTCGCCAACACCCCTGTTGATGACTCGGGTGAGGCTCCCGACGTGTGCATTGTTGAACTCGGTGGTACCGTCGGTGATCTCGAGTCCGGCCCGTTCACCGAAGCCCTTGTTCAGCTGAGACACAAGCTCGGACGCCAAAATTTCTTCAACATTTCTGTGTCCTATGTTCCCATCATCAACAGCGAGGAGAAGACAAAGCCTACGCAGCACGCCATTAGACAAATGCGTAGCGCTGGCCTGATCCCTGATGTGGTAGGTACTCTCGTCACTCTGGCATTAGCGTTGCTAACTCGCGATAGATCGCCTGCCGCTGTGAACGTTCTCTCACCGATGCTACTATCAAGAAGATTGCCAACAGCTGCCAAACCGAGTATGAGCAAGTCATCGGTGTTCACGATATGGAGACGATTTACCAGGTTCCTCTGCTGCTCGAGGAGCAAGGTCTTCTCCAGCTCCTGCAACACGGCCTCGGGCTTGATAAGCTGACTGTGCCCCCGGCTATGTTCCAGAAGGGACAGGCCCTCTGGGACCTGTGGAAGAAGACCGTCACACCCGAGCGCCACCCGTCGCGCGTCAACATCGTGCTGGTCGGAAAATACGTCTCTTTCGATGACGCCTACTTGAGTGTCCACAAGGCCCTGGAGCATTCTTCCATGCGCTGCGGTCGCAAGCTCAACCTGGTCTCAGTTGACTCTGAGCATCTCGAGAAGGACATGCAGCAGAAGGATCCCACCAAGTTCCACAATGCCTGGAAGGCTATTTGCGAGGCCCAAGGTATCATTGTGCCTGGCGGCTTCGGCTCTCGTGGCGTTGATGGCATGATTGAGGCTACCAAATATGCCCGTGAGCGAAAAATCCCCTTCCTTGGCATTTGCCTTGGTTTGCAGGTCGCTGTCATGGAGTATGCCCGTCACGTCATGGGCATCAAGGATGCTATTTCGGAAGAAATGTCTCCTGAGGCGGAGAACAAGGTCGTTATTTTCATGCCGGAAGGCTCCAAGGAGTGAGTTGATCTACTTGAACAGGTACATTGGCGTATGCTTACATATCCGCAGGAAAATGGGTGGCACGATGAGACTGGGCACTCGCACTTCTCACTTCAGGCCTGGAACGGAATGGAGCAAGCTGCGTGCCATGTATGGCGGAGCTGAGGTTGTTGAGGAGCGTCACCGTCATCGCTATGAGGTCAACCCCGAGTATATTGAGAAGCTTGATGCTGCTGGTTTGAGCCTGACGTCTCTGGACGACAAGGGCGAGCGTGTCGAGACCATCGAGATCAAGGATCATCCCTTCTTCGTTGGGTATGAGCTCAGAAGCGCCCATTAGACGATTCGTAACTTGCTAACTTGTTGATAGTCTGCAAGCTCACCCTGAGCTCACAAGCAAGGTCCTCAGCCCTTCACCTGCTCTCCTGGGCTTCGTCGCTGCTAGCTCTGGCTGCTTCGAGACCGTGGTCAAGACGATGACCCATAAGCTGGACGGTGCCAACGGAACCGGTGATGCCAGCCTCTTTTAGAGGGCGTCCTTCTGGGCTTGTTCTAGACTGACAGTACAAATACGCGTCTTTCATAGATATAGACGATTCTAGATTTACGAAATTATTTTGGGTTACATGGACGGCGTTGGGTGTTTGCAACATAGAATGTCCTCGAGACGTTTGGGTATCTCCTCTCGAGGACCGGATGGCATAAATGACATAAACATAGAATACCAAGTAAAAAAAAACCAGGAAAATTCATCTCAAATCAAAATTGACCCAACTACGCTCACTTGAAATCGTGTCAGCTGCACTGCATCTTGACCAACGCCAACAGCGGCAGCCAAGCGCTTCTGACGCCTCAAACTCTCAAGGTTGCAGCGCTCGATGTCGTATTTGGGCCATGTAGACGCTCATGAATGATTTACCGCCGCTGTTTACCTCGAATCTTTTTCTCTTTTTGGAACTTGGTAGAAGTCGCAATCAAGACCAGCAACTACATACGCAGGCCAGATAACGTGCTGATGGTTAGCGGTCGTTTGCGCAAGTGGCGTGCAAAACATCTCGTATTGTAGTATGGCACCTGAGATGTAAAACAACTTGATGAGCTCTGACTGGATCGCTGATAAACGAGTAAAATTTAGGGTTGCAGGCGGTCGAGGGCCGAGAAGCAAGTGGTTACGTTGCGTGACAGGGACGAGTTTGCATTAGATATGATGCTTGGACTGATATGAAGCCACGATGAAGTCGAGTCATAGTCGAAGGAGTCCTAGTCGAAGGCGCAACCATCTCCGAAGAGACATGGTCCAGTAACCCGCCAGGCAACCAACCCGCCCCCAGGCGTACTAGGCGAGCGGCATAGTGACAGTTTCGGACGAAACAATTACCGGTTGCAGCAACTTGACGACCTGCAAGCCCTATTCTCCCTCTTGACCGACCACTGCCGACGCCAGATTCATTGGGACTTGCCTCCTACCTGCCTCGAGGGGGACGCCGAGCCACTTCGTTCCAGAAATGGGCAGGTGTACTTGTTTAGGCATCACGCTGCTAGAGATGCCCATTCCCCTCGTGCAGTGGCACATATCTGCTCGCCAAATGCCGAACCGAATCTGAACAAGAGCTGCCGGGCCAACCCCGGCTGCGTGCGCGTTGATCTGAGTTGGCTCTCTTCTCAACCATGTCACTGCCGCAGAATCCGGGGCCGACCTTCGTCTCGCCGTTCCGGCCTTCTATCAATGCGGATTAGGAGGCAGTGTACTGTTGTGGGAGACGAACAGCAGACGCTTGTTCTCGCGTCAAAAAGACCTCGTGGATCTCTTCCCTGCTACTGCAGTACACAAGGGCTATTGCAGCAGCAAAATTTCAAGGCAATTTTAGACCAGCCTGGGAGCTACAGTATCAGACCAAAACTCAGTGCCCCGGGTTGCCAGTTTGAATGCCGGTGCAGCCAAAGACTTGAAGGTTACTTTTATTGCTGGAGGGAAGTCCGAGTTATAATGCCTTGAAACAAAACAAATAAAAGAGGTCAAATATAGTTACCTTTTACATCTCAGCTGCATTGCTGCCTGACAGGCAGATGATTCACCTCTCACAACAACAAAAAGCGACAAAACGCTGACTCTCCATGCTGCAACGTCATCGCCATCGCCATCGCCATCACCTTCATGAGTTTCTACCCCGTCTTCCTCGTCCAAGAGCACGGCGAACCACGCAAACACCACTCCCTGTGGGTGCAGACCGCCAACGCCCGCGGCGTCCTCTTCAACGTCATCGGACCAGTCGACAACGGCGCGATGCAGTACGAGAGGAAGCCGACCTTTGCGCACCCTTCCAATGCGGTGGCGTTTGCCGGTATGACTGAGATTGGGCACGTTGCGGAAAGTCACCCTGCCGCGCGTGGACGAGGTCTGCCGCGGAAATCAGCCGCCGCTCATGCAGATGCGCGACGGCGTGCGACTCTACCCAGCTGTGCCGCGCGCCGCTGCCAGGAATGGATGGCGGAGACAATTGGGCTTTTGAAGACGGCGGGCAATTCTGGTGGTGAAATAACGGTGTACGATGGATTGATGGGGATCTCTGAACAGGCATAGTGAGCCGGCCAACGATTTCCTTTCTAAAGCATCCGATGCTGCCAGTAACGAAGCGGATTTCATGTCTGTTGCATACAAAGCATCTCAATTCATCTGGAGGAAGTAATTCTGATCCTTGTCTAGGAAAATTAGGACCTTTAGTCTATTCTTCTATTCTTCTACTTACAGCGTCATCAAATGCAATATAAAAAGTCTCCGAACCCCATGCTGCCCTTGCGTCCTCCCAGACTACGCACCCAACTATACCCAACTATCTATATAGACGATGGATCTTCGATAAAATCCTACATCAACCCCTATCTACCAACATTCCTCTGTTTAATTATTTAATACAACGGCGACAACACCGTGGGAGCGACTGCCGCCCAAACCACGGTGTTATGCCGCCTTGGGCGCCAAGTCTCTAGTGATGATACGCTGCAAACTCCACTAGAGCCTTGTCCTGCTACGACGTGCATATTAAGTATTCAGTTAGTGCTCTTCTGGATGGGAAACAAACTCTGCTCTGTCAAAAAGTAAGTGTCGGTCACGGACTGTCGGGTACGTACCAGACATCCAGTCCGTCGTCTATTGCCAGCCCAACCTCACTTAGACAGCATGATCTCCTCGACGCCCCCAGACAGGAGCGACTACCCACGCAGTGGCACAGAAAAGGCAAAAGCATTTTCCAGCTCAAGAGCCGCGATGGACCCGGAGCTTTCCCCTTCCCAAGATACGGGCGCCCATCACATGTCCTCGCCTGGCGACGTGGACGACATGCGGCGCATGGGCCGCAGCCAGGAACTCGTCCGCCGCTTCCGCCTCTGGTCGCTCATCTCCTTCGTCGCGCTCGCGACGGCCGCGTGGGAGCTCGCCATCTTCGGCGTCTCGCCGGCGCTCGTCGACGGCGGGCGCGCCGGGATGCTGTGGTCGAGCGTGTGGTGCTTCCTCGGCTTCGGGCCCGTGTACCTCAGCATGGCCGAGATGGCCAGCATGGCGCCGACGGCGGGCGCGCAGTACCACTGGGTCTCGGAGTTTGCGCCGGAGCGCGTGCAAAAGACTCTGTCCTACTTTACGGGGTGAGTACTCGCGTGTGAGCGCGTATGTTGGTGATGCATGCGTTGGTTTTTGCTAAAAGGTGGTATAGATGGAGCTCGACGCTGGCGTGGCAGGCGGGCAATGCTTGGGGTCTCATACTCATTGGTACGCTTCTTCAGGCCATCGTCAAGGTCAACAACGAAGCGTATGCGGAGTCGGCGCCGAACTGGCACGGAACCGTCATTGTCATCGGTGTGTCGGTGCTGGCGGTGGCGGCCAACGTCTTCGGCGCCAGGTGGTTGCCGTACTGGCAAAACGCAGTCTTTGTGCTGCACATTCTCGCCTATGCCGGGTTCATTGTCCCCATTTGGGTCAACGGCCCAAAGGTGTCGTCGCATTCGCAAGTCTGGGGCAGCTGGGAAGATCGTGGCGGCTGGCCGAGCACAGGCTTATCCATCATGGTTGGCCAGCTGCCCGCGCTCGCAAGCCAGACGGCCATTGACTCGGTAGGTAGCAGAGATCCTAAGATGGTAGACTTGCAGGCACTAACATGTAGCAGGCAGTACACATGGCCGAGGAAGTCTGCGACGCGTCCGTCTCTATTCCCCGCGTCATGCTGGCCACCTGGGCATTCAACTATGTCACCATTTTCATCGCGCTCATCACCATTTCGTACCATGTGCCGGATATTGACCTCGCCCTCGACGACGCCACCGGCTATCCCGTCATCTTCGTCCTCCGAGCGTCCATGTCGCTGCCGTGGCTCAACGTGGTGCTCATCGTCATCCTGTTGCTCTTAATCTTTGGGAACCTGTCGTACCTAGCCTCCGTCACGCGTGATTTGTTTGCCTTTGCCCGCGATCAGGGCCTGCCCTTCTCCAGCTGGATCAGCAGGGTCGATCCGGTGCGCAGCATCCCGACCAACGCCTGCATTGTGACCGGCACCACGACCGCGCTGCTCAGCCTCGTCTACATCGGCAGTCCCGTGGCATTCTATGCCGTGATTTCGCTGAGTACCGTCGCCATCCTTCAGTGCTACTGCCTGAGTATTGGCTGTCTCTTGTGGCGGCGCATTGCCCACCCGGAAACGCTTCCGCCCGCTAGATTCTCTTTGGGAATTTGGGGTGCTCCTATTAATACTGTCGCCGTGCTGTTCTCATTCTACAGTTTCTTTTGGTGTTTTTGGCCTCAAGATAGCACTGTCACGGTCGAGGGCTTCAATTGGGCGGCGCCGCTGTTTGGTCTTACTGGCGTAATTGCCTTTGTGTACTATCTCATGGGTGGCAGGAGAAAGTATCACGGCCCGGTAGCCTATGTTGAAGGACGCAAAGTGTGCGATTAGTATCGTCAATATTAGTGGGAGTCTCTCAGAAACGCTACAATACATTTCAGGCTGCCGTTTGACAGGCTGCCCGCTTAAAACCCGCCCGCAGGCAACTTTCACGGAGACTGTCTACGGTTTTAAGAATAGAAACCAACCTATTTATTAGAATGGATTAGTTGACTATTAATGAATATTTAATGCAATTCTTTGACTCATAAATATACTGTTGTCACAACCGTTGGTACCTGCTCAGGTATCCCTAATTGCCCCGCCAAGTGCTGTATTTATATCCGGAGCGGAAAGTCAATCTCGACTGTCTACTTGCAAACGCAGCATGTTCAATGCAGCAAACATCGAACACCCCGTCATTATTTCCGATCCTACATCTACTTCTCTAAATTCCTATCAGTATTTTCTACTTCGTCATTAAATCTTGTGCAGCTTCCCCTCATTCACACGCCGCTTCCCTCCAGCTCAACCTCTTGCCACAGCATCTGTCTGCAGCAACCAACGCCCCTTTGCGCGTCGATCTCTGCCGCATCCTCAACATGCGCTGCTCATCATCGTAACAAAGCTCTTTTAATCTTCACTGCATCATCGGTCGCAGGCAGTCATCGAGGAGACATGTTATTCTCTTTCTACTCGCACACAGAGGCCTGGCCCCCTACTGCTCACCAATCGGTCGACTCCGATTCTGACGTTGGGAGCTTTGACAGCACACCTGCTCCTAGCAATCGTACATCAACATCTATCACCAGACCCATAATCGAGACTGGATCATACATCTACCTGCCGACTAAGGCGAATTTCCGCGACCGTCGCGGCCAGCCGCTGATGCCGCTCCAAGACAGAATTGATCAAGATAGTATTTCAGTGCCAAAATCTCAGAATGTGTCTGGATTGAGTACCGTCAATTCTGTCGCTGAAAAAGAGAACCCGTATCGCCAAAACAGGGCCCGTCGATCCGAAGAACCCAACAAAAAGCGACTGAAGATTGGTAATTTCTTCGAGGATTCCTTCTTGCATACTTTTCTAATTCCCTCCTCGAATAGTACGAAACTTGTTTTCTCCAAAGACAACTCCAGCTGCCAGAGACGACTTTCGCCCGAGTTCGATCAAGGCACCCTAGCAGGATGGCTCCGTTTCTCGTCAGCTTCATACGCCAGTGTCGGACACCAACACATCGCACTTGCAGCAATTTCGGACCAACAACGCCTTTTCCTTTCCTTTGTACGAGTCTTCAGACCCCATGGACGCTATTCAGCGTTTGGATGAGAAATCTTGTAGTGTGGCGTCTTTCAGTACACTTGGGTCACACCCAGGTCATCATCACTTGGTTGTGCAGACGCCCTCACCCGGTCAGAACGACCTCGCTTGGCAGCATGCAGAAGGTGTGTTAAATGGGCCATTTATCTGCCACCTTCTGTCTAAATGCTATGCAGATACCCGTCACAGACTTTCGGCCTGTGGGACTTTCCCCCAAAACGAAGGCTCCGACAAGCTGGTTGCCCCAATTCCAACTCGCCATGTACGCCCAAAATTATCTTTAGTAAACATGTCCCACAGCTACTCGGATAATGTGAACGGGACCACGGCAGAAATTGCTCTGCTACCGAAAAGCGCTCTCAAGCGCAGCTTTTCGGTCGGTTCGCTTCTCGACTACACCAGAGCCTCGAAGTGGCTACGCGAAATGTTGTGGTATCCCGAGTCCTACACAACAAAACTCACCAGGCGTCCGGCGAGATCCGGCCCTCGATCCAACTCCAACACGTTGGAGAACCCGGCATTGGCCGATATCAAGTTAGCACGAAAGGTCACAGGACTCTCAAAGTACTCTACGCGATCGGACTCGCGCTTCGACGGCTTTTTATTTCGTCGTGCGGTGAGCGATCTGGAGAGACTAGTCAACGAAGCGGTATCCATGGCTTCCCAGGCTGTTGATCTACCTCACCACCACGCTTCAAATTCAACTAGCTGTCTAGATATTAGCGGCGAGCGGGCAAGCTCCGATTCAGGCCTATCTTGCTCCAGTCACCATGTTCTCTCGGATGATGAAGAAGACGGTTCATCACCGAGGCCCACGCGCAAACATGCCAACACCTTTTCAGCTGCCGACAATCGACCTCGTCTCCGGGATATAATGGAAAACTACTCCGACGACGGTGTTATGCCAACATCAGAGGAACACTCTCTAGCACAGCGGCACGTTACTTTCCAACTTCCGGGTACTACAATGGGAGAAGATGGTAACCGGTCTTTTTCTGTGCACCCCCGAATGCGTGTTTCAAGTCGCCCAGGAGGCCCAACCCGCCCAGCAGGCCCCCCAGGGGGCCAGCGAGCCTATACGAACCCGTACCAAACTGCGACGGAGACAGCACCGCAAAGCGCTTTTCAGGTGGGCGATGAACAGCTCCCAGAGCGGGACATCGCTGGACGGCAAATGCCTGTCGATCATCGCATCAGTTTGCGACGGCGCTCACATGTCAGTCTCCAAGCGGGACAGAGATTCAACTTGGCGCGATCGCATCGAAGGCAGCCCATCGCCAGAGATTGGTCGACTATTCGCAAGCGGTTTGTCGCTTCGGTCGCTTGTATAAGCACTGCCTTGATTGGCATTATCCTCGGGATTTATGCCGGACTGGTACCATCCATTCAATATTACGTCATTGACCCGTCCCACGTTGTTGTTCATGGAAATACGGGCTGCTTCTTTGGCATGGCTATTCCAACTTTTCTACTGTGGCCATTGCCGTTACTTCACGGTAGAAAGCCCTATATTTTGACTGGTCTCGTCCTTGCCATGCCACTCCTCTTTCCGCAAGCTCTTGCAGTGACCTCTCAGAGACTGGTGGATTCGGTCGAGTGGCGGTCGCTTCTTCTCGCTTCAAGGACCCTGATGGGTGTTTCACTGGGATTCGCCAGCATGAACTTTCATTCCATACTCACTGACCTGTTTGGTGCGTCTCTGATGAGCGTAAACCCTCATCAGGAAGTGGTTGATCACTACGATGCACGCCGGCACGGAGGCGGCATGGGTGTGTGGCTCGGTATTTGGACTTGGTGTTGGATTGGCTCTCTCGGAGTCGGCTTCCTCGTTGGTGCAGCCATCATTGATAAGTATACGCCTACTTGGGGGTTTTATGTCAGCATCATTCTCATCGCTGTGGTCTTGTTTCTAAACGTCGTCTGTCCTGAAGTCCGCCGTTCGGCGTACAGGCGTTCTGTTGCGGAAGTCAGAACAGGTCCTGATATTTCCCGTCGTGTCGCACGCGGTGAGATCATGATGCACAGGGCCAAGACTGGACCCAGGTGGTGGGGAGAAGAGGTGTACCACGGCATTGTCCTGTCCATGGAGATGCTTCGACAACCCGGTTTCTTAGTGATGGCGATATATTCATCCTGGATTTATTGCCAGGTAGTCCTGATTATTGTTCTCTTGGGTTCTTTGGCCTCGAGACATTACAGGTTCCGGTCTCCTGAAGTCGGTCTCTTAGTTGCCAGCATGGCGTTGGGTGCGCTGTTGGCAATCCCATTCCAAAAAGCAAATATTTTCTCTAGATCTCGCTTCGCGCAGCTCAACACCAGCAAAGCAACCTTAGACAAGCGCGTTGTTTGGTCATCGCACATGGTACGCCGAACGGTGTTTACAATACTGCTCCCGTTGGCTGGTATTTGCTACGCGGCGGTTTCTACCGGCCCGCCAATGCACATCAGCCTACCGACACTATTTTCTCTTTGTGTCGGTTTTCTCTCTTGTCTTGCCATTTCGGAATGCAATGGCCTAATCATGGAGACATTCGACTGTTCAGACCTGAGTCCAGGGATGACGGGCCGACAGCGTGGCTCTTCCGCGAGAAATCCAAAGAGAACGAATTACTCTTCTTTTCCTCGAGTAACTGCTGGATTTGCATTGATTCACACGTTTGCTTTTATTTTGGCTGCAGGGTCTACCGCACTGGGGGGACATGTCACAAGAACCCTCGGGCAGCAGGTGGCGACTGGCGTGGTTGCAGGCATTTTGTTCGTTCTGACAATACTCTTGCTTCTAGTTCTTGTCCGCTTTGTTGAGATTCAAATCATCCCACGATCCAAGTTTGACGAGATGGATCGAGTGGTGGAGGCAAGACGAAAGTCGACCATCCGGCGAACATCCATGCCAAATGACCCGCAGGCCATGATAGAAGAGGAGCAGGCGTGGCGCCCAATCATGATTGGCAATCCCATCGGTAAAATGCGCAGAATGAGTATTCTCGAGCTTGGAAGCATGACCCGCTGGCAGGAGATTCGGAAGAAAAATCGCCTCATTGATGCCGGCGCGCATCTGAACCGTGGTGCTTTGGGCCAGGGATTGGGGGCCCTGGACGATCAGATGAGTGACTTGAAGCGAAATTTACACATTGGTAGCGGGAGGAAGAAGGTCAGGCGTATGTATCGTTCGGA
This sequence comes from Cordyceps fumosorosea ARSEF 2679, assembly GCF_001636725.1. Taxonomy (NCBI): domain Eukaryota; kingdom Fungi; phylum Ascomycota; class Sordariomycetes; order Hypocreales; family Cordycipitaceae; genus Cordyceps; species Cordyceps fumosorosea. The sequence continues at coordinate 349,272 of NW_017387318.1, read as the reverse complement.
TGAAAGCAGCGAGACTGGGAACGATTTGGACTTTGACGGGTACAGCATGAGCAATCTCAGCACCCCAGGCAGAAACAGGGACGATCCGATGGAGACGGCCATGATTGATGAGGAAATAGGCCGCGCGCAACAGAAATGAAGCGGCCATGGACACCTAAGAGCTGAACAGTATATCGTTTGTTCCTAAAATTCAAGTTTTCAATGCGTTTCTGAAACTAGAAGAATGTCTATGAAAGAATGATTTCATCCCTATAAGGAAGTTGCCCGGCGCCGAGTATCCTAAAATCGCTTCAAAAGTCACACTTATGCCAAATCCAAAATACAAGTCATTTAATCGTACATTCCCTTGATCTTTCAGCGTCTTTGTTTCCTTCTTCTAATTCTTTCCTGGTTAGAGCTCAGCCCACATTCAACACCAAGTCCGTCCCTCGACGCGTCGGTGTCAACCGCGGCAACCACGTCGGCGTGCTCGGCAACTCGGGCGTCGCCGGACGCTCCGGAACCTTGGTTTTCACCTCTCCGTTCCCGCCTTTCTGCTGCTGCTGCCGCCATCGCTCTGGATGCTGCTGCTGGGGCAGCGCCATGTCGGCCGCGCGCGTCGACCCCACGCGCTTCGCCAGCAGCGACGGCGAGAACGCCGGCGACGAGGCCGCGGTGGTGGTGGTGGCGAGCGCCTCCTGGCTGTTGTTGTCGTGCGCGGCGGCGTCGTACGACGGCGACGTGGAGGCGCGCGGTGGCCGCCAGGGGTCGGGCCGGTCCTGCGGCTTGTACGGGCGCGGCATCGGCATCCCGGGGTACCGGCTCAGGCTGTTTCGGTGGTCGCCGGGGAGGGTGGGCTGCTGTTGCAGGCGGGAACGGGAGATGGGATACATGGGGAACGGGTGCGGGAGGTGGCTCGGTGGGCGCCGGCGCGGTGGCGGCTGCGGAGTGGATGAGGAGGAGGAGGGGAGCAGGGCGCGGTCGTCGCGCGCGGGCTCGGGTGAGGGCGAGACGATGCGCAGGGTGGGCGGGCCGCCGGTGACTTGCTGCTGCGGAGGTTGAGGTGTCTGTGACGGTGGTGCCGGGCGGAGAACCCCCGGCGGACCACCACCGGCCATGTCGTGTGACGGCGGGCGCATCATCATGGGGCCACCACGTCCTCGCATCTTGCCGCCCCCGCCGCGGGAGTACCGGGGCGGATCCGACGGGCCTCGGGCGTGCAAGGGCGGCAGCGGTTGCTGTTTTTGTAGTTGCGGAAACGGAATCGTCCCATGGTGCTGCGTGGTCGTCGTCGTCGGGCCGGGGGAGCCGTGACGAGGCTGCGCGGCAGCACGCGACAGGGCCGGCGGCGCGACACCGGGAAACTTGGCGCGGCCGCGGAGCGCGGGCGTGCCGCGACCGGGTATGCGCGGGTACGACACGGGGCTGACGCCGCCGCCGCTGCTCGTCTCGGACGCAGCCACGGTGACCGGCGGGTCCGTGAAGACGCGGCTATCCCTGCCGGACGACGAGCCGGCGGTGGAGGAGGCGGCGGCGGCGGCCCCTGCGGTGGCGGTGCGGGGAGGCGACTCGGCAACGGGAGAGAGGTTATTCGTCGAGCGAGCTCCCTGCGTCGGCAGTGGCGGCGGCGGCGGCGGCGGCGGCGCTGGGTGCAGGCTGTTCCTATTGTAGAAGTCGGCCGAGACGGCGGAGGAGATACTGAACGTGGTGATGCCGCTATCAGTGGACGTCACGCGCTCCTGGCCACCGACCGGCCGCGCGGTCAGTAGGCGCCCATTGTTGTTGGAGGACGCGTCGTGGATGGTCTCGGCGGGGTTGGGCGGCGGTGGATACGAGGCGGAGGAGGAGTTGCGCGGGTTCGACTGCCGGGAGAAGAGCGGTGACGGCACCGTCTTGGCCACGAGTGAGCGGATCCGCGACGTCGGCGTTCTCGGCTCCTCCCGCGGCCGCGTGTCCTCTCGCTTCAGCGGCGTCGCGGCGAGTTCCTGCGGGGAAGTCGGACGCTGCTGCTGCGTCTCACTCGTCGGCGGGGGCTCGCGTGGGGACCGCCGCGGGGGCGGGATCTGCGTCTCCACGGCGGTGGCCACGATGCCCGTGCGCGCCGTCGCGATGCGCGGCAGCACCTCGCTAGAACCTGCGCTCAGCGGGCTCCGCACGTCACCCCCGAGGACCCAGTTTCCGCGGCCGTCGGAGACGTAGTACGGAGGGGAGAGGCCGGACGCGGGCAGCGGCGGCGCGACGGCCGTGGTGGCGGATGGCGGCGGGCACCAGATCTGGCCGGCCGCGGTGGAGCTGGAGCGGCGCAGGTCGTCCTCCTCAAACTCGGTGTGCGTGCTCTCGCGACCGCCGGGTGGTGGGCGTTGGAGGAGGACCTCCTTGTCCTCGGCGGCGGCGAACGGCGGCGGTGGCGTGCTGGGCGGGGGCTCGGCGTCGGGGATGAACAGCCGGAGGGACGGCGGGCGCTGGGCGGGGCGGCGCATGAACTGGGCGGCGATGGGGTGCAACAGGTCTTGCTGCTGCTTGGGGACTTGGGTCCCCCGGCTTTCTTGGCAGGATGAGCCCTTTGGCGGAGCCGGCGGCGGCGTGGGTGAGGTGGTGATCGTCCTGGAAATCGCCGCCGCTGCCGCGGGCTGCTGCTGCATGTCCGGCTTGGCGGGCAGCAGCTTCGACAGCGGTCTCGACGGGCGCGTCGGCGTGTTGCCGCGCGTCGGCGGGGTATTCGCTCTTGCTGTCCTGTCCGCCAGCAGCTTGGACGGGGAGATGGCCAGGCCGATGGCACTCGGCCGCCAGCTCTCCCGGTTATACGGCAGACGATGATTACTGTCATTATTATTGTTGTTGTAGCCGTTGTTAGGCCCTGCCGCCGGCGCCGGCCCCGCCGCCCCCGACATGGCCGGGTACCGCGACAGGCTGCCGCCTGTGACGGCCCAGGGGGAGCTGCGCCCGGACCCGTTGTTGGGCTTATCGAAGCCGTAGCCCCAGGTGTCGCGCCTCGTCGTGACCACCCCGTAGCCGCCAGGAGGGCTGTTGCCGCCGAAGCTGGAGCCGCTGTAGCGGCGGCGGCGGCGGCGGACGAACGCGCGGGTGAGGAGGAAGATGCCGAGGACGAGGCCGGCGGCGATGCACACAGCGCCGACGGAGATGCCGGCGATCTGGCCCTTTGAGAGCGGTTCCGCGGCGGGCGCGGCGGCTGCGGTTGTTGGGGTGGGCGTGGAGGTGGTGGAGGAGGACGAGGATGCGGTGGTGGTGGTGGTTTGTGAGCTTCTTGTCGGCGTATCTGTGATCAGCGTGGTCGGCGTGCTCGTTGTGGTGGCTGTCGTCGAGGACGGGCTCGTCTTCGTCGTGCCGGCGGTGCTTGTCGGCGTGGGTATCGGCAGTGGCGGCGAGGCGGACGTGGTGATGGGCGCAAAGGTCAGTATGCCACTCTGGGAGGCGTACTTGAGCGTCGCCGTGATGACGCCGCCCCTCGCCTTGGCGACGTCCGTCTGAGCGCTGCAAATGTCATTTGCCTTGGACGTGGCGGCGGCTATTGGTGATCAGCTTCATGACCGCGAACCAGATATGAACCAAAACGAAAACTCAGTGGAAATCACACACACCTCCTGACGCATCGTCACCGCAAAAGCCAACGCTTTGCTCGGCGGCAAGGCATTGCAGCGCACCCTCGCTGATGGTGAAGCCCGAGCGGCCGCGGTGAGCGCAGACAAAGTCGAGAGTGAGGTACCGGTCCGAGTCGTCGCCGCGGGCGTAGTTGACCTGCAGGAAGGAGGCGAGGCAGATCGCGGCGCAGGTCGGGACGGATTCGGTGACGCCGTCGCGGAGGTCCGAGGGCACGTCCGCGGCGACGTCGGTGACGGAGATTGCCCAGGTCGTCGTGCGGGAGGCGACGAGGAAGACGAGTGGTGTGATGAAGGCATGGCGCGTCCTGGCCATTTTCCCGGCGTAGGGGGGGATCTGAAGTTGAGAAGCGGTTCGTTGTTAGTACTCTCTTCTTTAACTTAAATTTAAATTTCGTGACACGGGTAGAGAGAGGCTCGCCGTACTCAGGTTGTAACAAGGTAGACAGACAGTTGTCAGTACATGGCCTGATGTCGTGTGGACATTTCAAGACTGCTGTTGGTCGTTTTTATCGGATGAACTCTTGTGACCCAACTCCGCTTCCTGTCTGAGTAACGTTCTTTTTCCTTCTGAGCAACGAGACGAAATCAGGTGAACTGGTTGTGTTGTCGTCTCGTTGTGTATTGTCGGACCGGACGGGCTGACGGTTGCGGCTTGTGCACACGGCGGACTGGACGGACGGGAGATGAGATGGAATAAACGTCGCACTAACGGGAACAAAGAACGGTGAGGTGGGAATTCGTATATACCAAACGCGATGATAATAATAATAAAAGAAGAGGAGGAGGAGGGGGGAGAACAAAGGAAAATTATCGTGAAAAAGAAGACGAGGAAGCCCGGTGGTGGAAGAAAAGATAAAGATACACAAGAGGAAGGGAGAACAGAGAGAACTTGGGTGCTGGGGATTCTTACGTCCGTCTTTCTTTTCACCCTCCCTCCCCCCGTTTGTTCTGCCCCCGTCTCAGCCTATCGACTGCCATGCTTGCCGCCGGGAAACCAGCGGAACAAGCTGGGAAAAGGGAGCGGCCGGAACAAAGACGATGCGGGTTGGGATGTGAATGTGAATGTGTGTGGGGTGGGGAGGGGTGTGCGTGTGGCGGCGAAGAAGAAAGGCGCTTCCAGTCATCCCATAACCGAGAGCTGTCATGACCGCAGGAGAAGCCCGCGTAGGGGAAGGGGGGGAGGGGGATGGTCAACCTTGTCGTGGTAATGGTGGTGGTGGTTTGGTTGGTTGGCCCATGTCAGGCTCTTGTGGTCCAGCTTAACCGCCAGTGTAAGCGCCGAGCGAGTCTCAGCCCCGCCGGTCCTTGCTGCCCAGGTATGACGCGATTCCAACATACAACAATAGAAATCAAAAATGGGGGAAAAAAATACAGCAAGAAAAAAAAACAAGCACATGATATTGAACCATTGTAGATGAACAAATAGCTACTCAGAATCTACACGCAGCTCAACTGGCCAGTGCAAACTGCCCGTTTGTCGTGGGGGCTGTCTGCCTGCCCGTCTAGTGTGTGCCCGTCCAGCTCCGGTTTGATTGGCTCCCGTCCGTCCAACCCGCCCCGGACCTGCAGCCTGTGAAACGTCCGCCACGATGCAGTGTGCTCTCCTCAAGTCGAGAACGCATGCTGGTGACATATCAGCTAACCGAGTTACATCATGGCCCGTCTAGGAATGACATTTTGTCTTTTGCAAGGCTCCCGGGGGATAGGAGAGGGGGGGTCCTGGATAGAACGAGGCCTTGACACTAAGAGCTGGGGTTCAAGAGTAATAATGTATAAATCGTCTACCAGAAAAAGAAAGAAACATAACCGTTTGATAAAACGGGGAGGGAGGGAAAAGAACGCGTTGTACGAGGAGGTTCGAGAAGGAAAAAAAGACGACCAAAATCAGGCTATGCTCAAACCATCCCAACGTGCTACATACATACGTACAGCACCACCCACCACTTTCCTCCACACACACACAGGTCCATACCATCCATCTCCCTTCCATCTGACTGTACTCAAGAAAGCAAAGACATCAACGCCAACGCCGAGATATGGGGGGATAAATCGCAAACAGAAGCCTTCCAGCCAGCTTGCTGGCCGTCCGTTACATGGCCATCTCCGCCTGCAGCTTGCGCAGCTCCTCTTCCTCGTCGTCCACCTTTTGGGCGGCCTGCGGTCTGTTCGAAACGGCTACAATCATCCGAGTTAGTCCATCGTCCTTTTTCTTTTCCTTCCTTGGCAGCATGACATGAACTGCCGCCCGCATGCAGGGTGACTCACGATCTTGGCTTGGCGGTGACGCCAGCACAGGCACCGTGCCCGTCTTGAGCATCGCCTCGTCCAGCTGCTCCTGCTGCAGCTGGTCCAGCTCGTCCTCCAGGTCCTGCTCGTCCACCGCGTTGTTGAGGCTCGATGACGTGAGAGCGTTGACGATCTCGTCGCTGAGTTCGTTTTGCTCCCGAATTTTGTCCCTATCCCCCGCCATGTTAGTATTCTTTTCTTCTTCCCCCTCTCCCGCAACTTGGTCGTTTTCAGCATCAACGTACATGGTCTCGTCCACCTTCTCAGGCGTCAGCTTGCCGTGGATGTTCTTCATCGCCGCGCTCGCGTTCTCCATCGCCTGCAGCGTGCTGCGGTTGATGTTGGCCGACTCGATCGCGTTGATCTGCTGCTCCAGCGTGCCGATCTGCGCCTCCGTCTGTTCCAGCGAGCGCTCGTGCGCCTTTTTCCGTCTCAGAGCCGCCTTGGCCGCTGCAGCGTCATGTCCCGTTAGCTTCTCGTCCTTTGTTTTATTTGCCTCTCGTAATCCTCCTTCCCCCCTGGTTCCGCCGACATACCGCTTGTGTTGTTGGCCGCCACGTGCTTGCGGGCCATCGCGTCTTGGTCCGCGATCTGATTCTCCAGGTGCGTCTGCCGCTTCTGTAGCATATCAAGCTGGGACCGCAGCCCCAGGATCGCATTCTTGGGCGAGTCTTTGCGGTTCTGCGCCGAACTGCCGCCGCCGAACCAGCCCCACATTGTCACGGGTTGATCGTTTGAGAGTTCTGAGTTGTGAATTGTAGAAGAATGCCGCGAGGTCTAGATGATATGGTCTTCGTCGCGTCGTTGGAGATGAATCTTTAGTCGTCGAGGTTTGCCGTCGTCTTCTCGGATCGCAAAAGGCTGGGTTGTTCGCCCACTCGCTGCACGGAGTACGATGGTGGGGTAAAGCGGCCGTCAGAGCAACAGTGCAGAGGCTGGACGACCACTGCTACAGATCGTGACTCCGTCCTTGTCAGCACGCACTGCTTTCGGGATGAGTAGACGTGGTTGCAAGAGACGGTGGTAACGTAGGTCGGTTGCGAGGAATAGAAACGTGGGAGGACGGCTGCCTGTCTCTGGCCGCGTGGGAGGTGGCTGCTGGGATTATGACGAAAGGCGCTGGCGTGCCAAAAGGCTCCATATCCGACATTTTGCCACGGATCATGTGACGCAATCCAGTGACAGTGGCAGCATGCCAACTTTGGCGTCAAATATAACAGGCAGAAAAAAATAATCCTCAGGCTATTGTAGCTTGCAGAGCCTTCGAGTTTTAATTCTTTGTAAAAGTTCGTAGCTTGCGCTTGTGATGATGGAATAAAGGGCAATCCTTCCCCTTCAGCACGCAGATCATACGCCCGTGAATTTCAGAGTTGAATGCCAGCTATAATATCCTAAAACTCCTAAGAAAGCAACCCAGATCCAACGCTTCTATCGCTTCATCTCCCGACAAAGAGTTGAACAAGAGGCCTGGCGGCCGCCAAAAAATGCCCAGACAGCGGCCAGACGCTATGGTACAAGAAAATAGACAGAGCCCGTTTCACAAACTTGTCTCTTTCCCATACACCAGCTCTTTCCGGATTAAATTCGAAATTCCCAGAAAAATCCAAATTGCCCCCGGGCCACATCAACATTAAGCGCAATCAAAAATCTGTCGTTCTGATGTGGTATGGTGCATACCCAAGGCTGGCGCTTCCTCTCCAAGAGCAGGCGCTATAGTCTAATGAAACAGTGCAAAGAAAGTAGCACAAAGAATAAAAAAGTCGCAATGGCGTATTTACTGAATGAATGCATCGTCCTTGTCCACATCGGACGCCGTCCGTCTTTCCCTCAAAGACGCGGCTGGTCGCTCTGTGGCATGGGCGAGTGCCGTGGAGGCATATTAATGCTGCGTTGCATGTCGTAATCGGGTTGGGGATGTGCCCTCTTATTTGTCCTTGGCAAACTTTTCGTCCGTGTCCTTATGCCAGACAACGTAGTTGGGAAGGCCAACGACGGAATAGCCAGCGCGCTTGGCCATCTTGGCGAAGCCTTCCGTCTCGGCTTGGTTCTCAAAGGCGTAAGCAGGGAAGTTAACGCCTGACCGGTGGACATCGGCCTTGACAAGAACGCTGACACCGCCGATGCCATCAAGCTCGATCTCTTCGTCCTTGTTTTGGTTGCGGTCACCCATCAGGCACATGTACTGTCGGCCAGTCTTGAACTGCTTGTATCCTGCATATTGTTAGACGACTGGAAAAATTCGATACGTGGTCAGATGCTTACCTTCGACGATGACGGTGTCCTTGTCCAACTTCTTGGCTAGGGCGAGAGCTTGGTTCGACTCGACCCAAGAGTTGTAGTCGACTAGAGAGGTTAGTCCTGACAAAGACCCGAGTATCAGATGACTTACATCGTCCTTCAATGTCGTGCCCATCCTTCTCGTACCGGTGGAACCAAATGTCTGCCAGTAGTCAGTATTATGCAGCTTCGCGTCGTGCGTGAAACATACTGGGAACGATGACGTCCTTGTCATGGGCGATCAAGTCTTCAATCAGGGTATCGGGGCTTTCTTCAATGTCAGAGTCACGCCAGTACACCCAAGAGTGCTCAGGCTTAAGGGCAGAGTAAAGCAAGTAGTTGCGAGCCCTAGCCATGGCCTTGCGGCGGGGGGCCTGAGCCGCAAACGCGTGGCGCTCCTCAATATCCTGGCTCAGCTTGTAGTTGAAGTCCTTTTCAACAACGGTGGCACTTCGGAAAGGGACCTTGTCGGGGCGGCTTTGGATACGGTCCAGTTCAGCTGCGAGAGCGGCGTGAGTGTCGTCTTCAGAGTCGGAGATGAGGAAGGCCAGATCAATCAGATGGTGTGGGTACGTCAGTCTGGCGAGCAGATCAAAATACTTGGGCAAGAATTTGGAGGCATCCTTGAGGGGAGTCAGGATGAGTACTCGCTCTTCGTTGGTGACGGCCTTGGTGGTGGAGGTGATCGGGTTCAGGTTGACGTGCTGAATAGTGGAGGAATTGACTTCGATCGGCGCGTGGGGGTTGTAGAGGACCGGTGTTTGCAGATGGGCGTTCCATCTGGCGTAGTCGTTCGCTGTCATGTCCATGGGTGACTTCGAAGGGCCCCAGCAGTAGAAGCTGTCAAATGTTAGTGACTATGCGGCAAGAGCTAGATGGCAAAGTGAATGACGGCGAACCTTTGCATCTCAGACGCCGAGTTTGATACCCCGCGCCATAGAAGGATGATGGCTGTGACGATGGCGGCGAGAACGATAACTCGTTTACGCGCAACAAGGTTCCAGATAGCGCGCGACGGGGGGAGTCTAGACTGCGCGGCCTTCCAGTTGAGGCCACCTTTGGGGAGAAGCATCTTGGGCGATTTTCTATTACCAGCTCGAAGAGAGGAACTGAGTAATGTCGGGTATGCGGGATGTAGCCGGCGCGTTGGTTATCGCCGGACTAACACTCGAAGGGGCGGTGATGATCGTCGTCTTCGATGTTGGCCTGGGAGAAGGGGTGGTAGTTTCGACTTGGGTAGAGCTGGTGGAAGCGAGCGGCGTGGGCGAGATAAGGAGGAAACGAGCGGACGCGATCACTAGAATCATGCGAGAATAAAGCTGGACCGGACGTCGGGATCAAAAAGGCCGGCTGTGACGACTCTGACAATTGGCGTTGATGAGGCAGAAAAAAAGCAGCGTTGGCCAACTATCAGGAGAGTCTGAGCATTGAGGTGGCAGAGGGTGGCTCGCCATCGACGGGAAAAAAAGGTTGAAGACAGCATGTACATGTCGTTACAAGATAAGTCACGCAATCCCGCACAGTTGAGCGCGTATGGTATGTATCCGTCAAGTACCCGACTAGCTCGTTCGCAAGCATCAGGTACGCTTGTCCAAATTTAGCTCAGTTCAGTTTCGCCCCTTTCAACATAACGTTAGCTGGCATACCAGCAATTAATTACCAGTACAAATCGATTCAGATAACACGGACGCCACACGTCCATAGTTTTCAGCAGTGCTATGTTGGCAAAAGTCTGAATTCGTCGTCGCGCCATCCCATCCTGTCCACAAGCACACCGAGACACGCCCGTGGTAGTATGCTTGCAGTCTGATATCACTGGCTGGTTACGGAGTAGTAACTCGCAACTGCACTATCTAATGGAGACGCGATTAACCTTTTAACCTTTTTGGTCGGGCTAGCTCGCTGACTAGGTAGTTGAGAACCCAAACATCAGACCGCGACAATTCCCGACGGCTTGTTTGAATGATCACTACCCAACGGATACCATGAACCGTCGCAGGAAGGACTTGACATGAACAACACAAAAAAAAAAACCACACACACAAGCGACGAACAAGAAACATAGACCTGCAAATCACCTTGCGTGCACATAATAAACCCACAACCACCAGAATTGCCGACGATAGGTCTGAATCCTAGTACAGGGTAGTCGTGCAGTGCGACGCTAGCCTCGCCGATGGACTGTGAGAGCTGCACTAGTCAGAGCTCCCCTGAGATGTATGTCGTGAATGCTTACAATTTGTCATCTGTCTCTTCACCCATTTCCAGTCATCAGAGGGCCTCAATAGTCACCAGCACCAGGTCTGACGACATCGACATCTCTATACACAAAAAGAAACAACATACGGACCTCCACAGTGGATGATTGCGGGACGCTCATTCACTCTCCGTACCCCGGCTTTCACGCTACGATATACGTCACCAGCTCGAGCCAGCATCGCAGCACAGACTGCCTACGGCTCCAGGCTACGGCTACGGACATCACAGTCGCGCACAAACAATATCGCTACAATGGCTGGGACAAGGCGATCATCACGGCTCAGCGCCGCTGCTGCGGCCATGCCTCCCCCGCCCTCGCCCGCACCCACCACCAACGGCCGCAAGCGCAAGGCCAATGACGAGGCAACCCCTAACGGCCAGGTAGCCCCGTCGACGCCCAAGAAGAAGAGGAGTCGCGCCCCCCCCCCGCCGCTGACACCGACCCCCAGCGCCGTCGGCATCATCGCCGAGCCGGCGATCCGCCGCCCGGGCCCGCAGACGCCCAAACCTGCCGCCGTCACCCGCCTCGCCGACCCGCGCGGCACCAACGCGATGCTGCTGTCGCCCGAGACGTCGCGGCTTATCGCGCCGCGCGACGGCGAAGACCCGCCGTCGCCGTCCAAGGGCCGCGACGGCAAGCCTGCGACGACGACGCAAACACTGCTGCAGGAGGCGTGCGAGCACCTCATCCGCGTGGACGAGCGCATGCGGCCGCTCATCGAGAAGCACACGTGTCGCGCGTTCTCGGCCGAGGGCCTGGCCGAGCAGGTCGACCCGTTCGAGAGCCTGGCGAGCGGCATCATCTCGCAGCAGGTGTCCGGGGCGGCCGCCAAGTCGATCAAGAACAAGTTTGTCGCCCTCTTCTCCGCCGACGACAGTAACGTCGGCACCGCGCCGGCGTCGTCGCGCTTCCCGCACCCCTCCCAGGTGGTCGCCGCCCCGCTCGAGCGGCTGCGCACGGCGGGCCTGTCGCAGCGCAAGGCCGAGTACATCAGCGGGCTGGCAGGCGAGTTCGCGTCGGGGAAGCTGAGCGCGCGCGCGCTGCGGGACGCGCCGTACGAGGAGGTGCTGGAGCGGCTGACGGCGGTGCGCGGGCTCGGGCGGTGGTCGGTCGAGATGTTTGCGTGCTTCGGGCTCAAGCGCATGGACGTCTTCTCGCTGGGCGACCTGGGCGTGCAGCGCGGCATGGCGGCGTTTGTCGGGCGCGACGTGGCGAAGCTGCGGGCCAAGGGCGGCGGCAAGTGGAAGTACATGTCGGAGCAGGACATGATTGCCTTGTCGGAGCCGTTTGCGCCGTATCGCAGCCTGTTCATGTGGTACATGTGGCGGGTCGAGGAGACGGACATTAGCACCATGGAGACGTAGGGGGAGTGTCGACACGGAGCGGTCTAGACGCTGTCAAGGCTTTTGCTGGCGTGGAAGATGGGATTCCCGGGGACATCGATCATGTTTGGCCGGGGTGTTCAACTGGAGCGTGATGGGTTATGCTTGGTCACGATGGGCTTGTGCTGGATGACAGTATGCTGTGTTATTGGAGTCGGGCGAGATTCAAGGGATGATTTATGTGGCTCTGTAAATTTTAGGTGCAATATCAAACGCCATTTAAAAGACGGGCTCGCCGAAATATTGCCGTCTAGATTATCTCGGTTAGATGTGAGGCTGCTGATGCTATCCTGGGTACGGCCAAGTAAATCCAGGCTCTGACCCCGACCGCGATTTCTACGCACGACTGGTAGCCCTGTGGTAACCTGCATAGATGATTCATCTCGTATCCTTTTTTCATTCAGGTATAATAGAACAATAATTAATAATAATTAAAGGCGACTGGATAAGTCGACCCGCAAGAATCGGACGGCTCTGGATGACGCTAACGCCCAGCGGTAGGGCAGCTTCGTCGAGTCCACATAACTTTACATGAATATTAGGCAATTTTACATGATCTCCACAGGTCAGCATGTTCGGCCCAATAGAGGGGAATGAGATTCATATCAGTCGGGCAGGGTTGTTGAGGCCGGTGGCTGCAGAGTACGGATAGCTTCCTCCGTAGTGCGCTCCTGTGTGCGGGTCGGTCGCGTCTGGATCTGTGGGGGAAACTCGCGGTTGTCGATTGACGGGCGGCATATTGCAAATAGTCGTTGCGTTTGATAGCATCCGCACTTGACAGTTCAGTCTGTCCGTCTCGTTTAGATGATCCTGCTAGCATGCGTCGCGCTGCCTGGCGCGGTCTTGTTGCCGGACACGACGGGTAGAGGTGTTTCTTTTTGCTCTTCTTTTTTGTCACAACCTGTCCAAGTTCACGCCGCCACCCACTGCAGGGAGGGCTCTAGCGATGATTATATAGTCCATTCGCTTTTTTTGCCCGGAATTTTTGTATTTGCCATCTGACTGTCTAACAGGGCCCTAAAAGCACCGTGGAATCTTCCCTCCGCCCACCACCAGCATCTTCCCGATCCTCATCACCGACACCTTACTGAGCCGCACCACCAGCATCCTGCTTCAGGTTCTTCAACATATCTTGAAACGTTTGTACAGCATCAATAAGCGTATCCAGCTGCTTCAGATCCTCTGGGGCCGGCGCTGCTTCAGCGCCTGCTTTGTCGGCTGCTTCATCGGCTCGAGCAGAAACGCTCACGCCATCAGAGAAAACGGGGGACGATGCAGAAGCAATGGCAACAACTACAGGTGCGCCTTATTAGCGTTCTTGACATCCATCGTTGCTTAAAGGGACGTTGGGGATGGGAAACTTACAGGCCAAGAGAGCAGCAACAGTAATACGGACCATCTTGATTGATGACAGGATATGGTGGTATGTTCGGCGGTTAAAAAAAGACAAAAGCTTGATGGTGGGAATGCAATAAGAAGTGTAGTGAAATTGATGGTAAAGTGCAAAAGGTAAGGGAGATGTACTCAACTTTATATGTTGACCAAGTCATCACCAGTTAAAATGACACGCCCTATAAGGACAAATCGCGAATAGGCTCCCCGCCTCTCAACGGTCACGACATTAAAACACGACTTACAGTAGAAACGCCTAATTATGACTTTTCGTACCATTGGTCCCGGTCATCGCGCCATTTACCATAAGCCTCTTAGCATTGATGATAATATCTTGCCTTAATCATGAACCTCTGTTGGGTGCGTAGATGGCTTCTTCATCAACTGACATGTCGCCTGCAAGTCTGCATGCGAGAGTCAGGAACAAGCTCAATTCAGGAAAGCGCACTCAAGCATGGCATGATATACACGAGCATGCAAACTTTCCCCTTGCCGCGGCGCATTTCTCGGAAAGGCACGGCTCAGGGCATGTACATAGCATACAGGTGCAAGTTGCATTGTGGTGACTCTAACTGGCAATTGTTACTGCCACAGCCCACGTGGCGATGTGCGCCGTTGACGCAATGGCAGCAAACATCGATGGTTGCATGAAGTCTGGAAAGTTTAAAGAGGAAAGACATGGAAATCCAGGGGCACGCCTGAATAGATGAATAGGCACACAGCCCTGGAGGCTTGAGTCGGGCGCGTGGCGATGAAGTGGGATGACCCTCCAATTAGGCGAAGACGGCTCTCGGAAGGTTCGGTTCATGAGTGCTATAACTAACTAGAGGTTTCAAAACCAGGTTAACCATTTTTAAGCTCATGTCGGGCCGTATTCGGGAGCATTGCTTGGTCATGGCATACGTGTTTCATCCTATCCCATGCTTCGCCAATCATCGGCTGGAAGCGCCGATGACAGGGGATGGGATGCCATATTAGCTTAACAAGGACAGAGCACCAGCATGCTTTTCTCCTTGAAATATTTGATATAGGCGGTAGCAATATGATCGGTTTATCAATTTCATCAATAAAAATTCCTCAGTAGTAATAAGTCCTACTGAATATGCAGAGAATACTCCGTAGTTCATGCATCATCACTACCCACTTGACCGTTGTTGGTCCATTCATTGTATGTCATTATGCACCGGCATACTGCACAAGCCAGCGAGAGAACCACGCGAGTAAACGACAATTATGCATGCAAGAGAGAAGAACTAGGGCTCAAAGCAGACGACTTTGAGGCTGTGGCGCGTTACACCCAATTTTCAGCTCCGCAGCATTGCCTTCTCAGTTGGACGGTTGATTCGGAATTCTGGTTGGCAAAGAGATGCACGTCTGCGTGTGCCGACTACTACTCCTAGGTTCGGAAAGCCTTCTTCATGTCAAAGAGGCCCGGGCACTGTACATTAGTTATAAATAAGAACTGCCCGGACGTTGATCAAGTGCCCGTTCAAGTGGCTAGCATCAGCTTCACACGGCTGACCTACCTTCATTTGCAATCATTCTATCATTATTGAGCACTTCATCAGCTGTCATTCTTTCCTAGCCACAAGCCCTAACAAAGATGCACTTGCCATCTTTGACTGCATGCGTCCTGCTTCTTAGCTCTGGTGCAACTGCACTCAGACATGGCGAGCAGGACAACGGGGTGGTCCAGGCACTGTGGGAGGCACCTCACGTCGCCGCCCATCATCAACGTCGGGACGGCTTCATCATCGCTGATGGTAAGCGCATCAGCCGCAGAACGCACGCAAAGCTTCACGCCCGTCAACCGCCGCCGCCACCTCCTCCGGCTCCGGGCCCGCCGCCGCCGCCTCCGCCTGGTGGGGGTGCTGGTAGCTCCTGGAAGGACAAGCCTAGTGCACCGAGCCACGTCGAGATCAAGGTGGGCGATCTCTGGCGCGGAGAGACCTTCCGGAAACCCGAAGACGTCCGGAAAGCGGGCGGCTTCGAGTCCCACGCCAAGCGAATCTTTGAGGGAACTCACCCGGACTACAAGACGGGGATGACGCAAGAGGCGTTCAAGATGGGCAGCAGCGTGTACCACCACTCCAAGAAGACGTGCTCCTGCTCTTCCTACGTCTCCATGAGCGCCAGCAAGGATGAGGCGACCAACTTTGCGAGCAAGCAGACCGCGGAGAAGACGTACGTCTACAAGATCCGCCCAGAGACCAACAAGGTCGTCGATGTCGCGGGCTCTCTCGGCGGCGACAGACATCTCACGTGGACCAAGGAAAAGGAGATTGCCGGTGTCTACGAGGTGCCGTGGAAGCAGGTCCTCGGTTGGCACGAAGGCACGCCGACCAAGGCCGAAGGAGGAGGCAGCGAAATCGTCTTCAGTGAATTCATCAACAAGGGCGACGTTTACCCCGACGACCCCCTCCCCGAAGAGGTTCCCTTGACTGGGGAGTTTGAGATTCGGTCTGAGCTCGCCGGCTTCCCCGAGGGCCATCTCGGAAGAAAAGAGTCGCCGTGGAAGAAGTTCAACGACGTGCCGGTCGAGGGGTGGCTGAACGAGTACATGCTGGAAAGAACCTTCAACAAGGACAAGGCCAAGTTCAAGGAGGCGCGCAAGGGGGAGGAATGGGCAAACTTGCCCTGCAGCAGCCCCAAGCGCAAGAGAGCAGGCGCCCCCGCGGGATGCGATCGTGTCAACAAGCAAGGCGTCGAGGGCGAGGAGATTGCGAAGCCAGGCAATGGCGAGGGCGAGGAGACTGCAAAGCCAGACAATGTCGAGGACGGATTGGGCCTCGACGGAGAAAAGGCGCCCGGCTCCGGTTCCGGTTCCGATGTGGCAGAACTTCCCGAGATCACCGAGAAGTGGGCAACCACGGCTGAAGAAATCTCCAAGCGCGAGTTCACTGACCTCGCCACCTCCCGCGGCCTGGCAAAGGTGGCCAAGGAGAAGTTCTCCCAGACGCTTACCGAGTTGCGCGGCAAGTGGTTGGGCTACACGGCACTCACGAAAACCTCCCCCAAGTTCAAGACTATTTACGGCATCGCGGGAAAGCTGGCGAAGCCCCTCGAGAAGATTGGCACTCCCCTCTGGGTTTTTGGAGTCGTCGACGCCTTTGCTCGCGACGCGTCCGCCTTGGAAAAAGCTGCTGCCATCACGGCTCTCATCCCCTTTGTCGGCTGCACGGTGGACGCGGCCGCCAAGGGGTCCAAGGGCAAGATCAGCCCCCTCGACACGACCCTGTGCTATCTCGCGGACGGACTCATGTTCACCCCGCTGTGGCCGGCCGCCCTCGTCATCCAGGCGGTCCGGGCCATCATCAACGCCTTCATCCCCCCGGACGTGCCCTCGCCCGAGAAGCTGCATGAGAAGCGCGACAAGGAGTGGCGCAACTTCCTCGACAACACCATCTACACGTACATCTACTCGGACGAGTTCGCGACCCCGGAGAAGACGTTCCGCGAAAAGATGAACAGCACCTTCGTGGCCGAGGCCGCTCTCGTCATCTCCGACATGGCGGACAGCATCGGCGTGACCAACGCAACCGGGCAGAGCGCCATGGAGGCCGAGAAGGACGCCGGCAGGAAGGCCACCATCCTCAACGGCACCCAGACCGCGATCGCGGAGCTGCGCGCGGGCGTCGATACCGAGATCCGGCGCCGGCAGCGCAAGGCCGTGCTGGAGCTGCCGGAAAAGCTCACCACCAGCTCCGGCGTCTCCCTCAAGCCGCTGGCCAAGACCTTCCAGGACGAGTACATTGCCAACCTCCAGTCCGCCGAGTTCAAGAAGAAGTACACGGACATTCTGAAGATCAACGCGGCCGACGTGGAGGACAAGGTCAACAAGGCCGTCACGTACATTCAGCCCAAGGCGGTCGCGCTGCCGACCCTGTTCGACGTCGCGTACGTCGTCGGGCAGTCCAAGGCGCTGGAGGACATTGACCCGAACGCCCTGTCCGCGCGGGAGTTCATCATGGACAACACCAAGAACCTCACGGAGAACAAGGTCAACATTTACGCGCTGCACCACACGCTGCAGATCGCGAAGCTGCTCCGGGGCGCGCTCGACGGCGGCGAGGGGGCGCTGGACACGCGCTGGCCAACGTCCGACACGGCGCCGACGCGGCCGCTGCAGCTGCTCATCGCCATGCGGTACGGGCGCATCTACGAGGAGAACAAGATGGCGTGGATCAGGAAGGAAAGGAAGGGCGTCCTGGGTCTTTTCGCGGGGGCCAACGACCCCGGCGAGATTCACTGGGCCAGCCACCCCAACATCCCGCCCGTCAAGGCCCCCAAGGCGGAGAACGAGAAGCTCTCGTACCTGGGCATCATCCTCGGGCTGAGCGAGGAGATCGTCCGGAACACGCCACGCGGAGTGCAGCCGTTCGGGTTCAAGGACCTGGCGCAGAACGCGGATCTGCTGCTGGCCCTGCTGAAGCTGGACGTGCACGCGACCGCCAACAAGCAATCGGGGGCTGCTGGCAAGGCTGAGGACGAGAAGCCCAAGATGATGCGGCTGTGAACTGAATAGTTATTGCGTGGGTTGTTTGAAGGAGAGGATGCGATTCTTGATTTTTTTTTTTTTCATTCGCGCGAAGTAGACTGCGATACGAATAGAATAAGCTCATTTAACTCACCGACCCTGCTGCCCCTGCCAGACCTTTACGAGATCAAACTTATTAGTTTCAATATTGGCTGCATGTGCGACACACCCACGGCACTCAGGAGTACCTGGGAGTTGAAAGATGTGATAAAGCGTCGTCAGGACTGACATAAAAAAGAAAAGAAAAAAAAAAACTTTGGCATCTTTCGACTGCGCAGGCGAATACACACTGGCCTGTTAGTAAGGCACCGCCCCAACCACTCGGCCAAAGTGTCAGGTTGTTGAGAGCAAATACGTGCGCCAAATGAAACCCATCTCTTGCATCTGACATCTGATGGAGGAAGCATTTTTTCCTGTTATTTTTCTGATGTCATGACCACTGACCCTGGACTGGTACGCAGTCCACCTCAAACTCATAACCCACAACTACCAATAAGTGAGGGGCAGAGCAGGGAAGGAACCTGGAATGCCATGTCTTTATTTCTTATTACAAAATACGGATTGCTGGGATCATCTTTGATGACCAAACGCAGATTTGCCCAACTGCTACAGGCAAAAAGGGGCCACTGGTATCCGTAATAAAGCGGCCGATAACAAGCGCCCGACTAGCATGTGGTATGCATGCTCGTTTTAATGTTGACCTCTCAGCGCTCGTTATGCAGCTACTGACTGTATCATGTCGGTGAACAGTGCCGTATAGGGTACGTAGAGGAGGAAATCAGGTTGTGTCAGACTGGTGTGGTGGTGTGTGCCGAGCATTCTCAGTGGTACCGCAGCGTGGCGGCTCTCTGCCTGTAAGATCTGGCCATGCTGCGAAGCCCAAGCCCTATCATGTGCCGGCATGATCTTTTACGAGGTGATCTATTTACCTGGGGGTAAGACGGAGAAAAAGGGCTGACCAGCCAAGACTGCAAACGGAAACAGCTCGTAAAAAGGCTTGGCCGAGAGGAACGGACGGAATGGCGCGGATCTAGGATGCCGGTGGCGTGGCGGTTAGTTGGCACTATTCTCTGGTTCGGAGATGGAGGCAGAAGGAGGCTCGGCTAAGTCCACATTCTGGGTCAATCATTGGTGTTGCGAGACCAGTTGATGAGAGAAGAAAAAGAAAACCAGCTGTAACATCACGGGCGCGACATTGGAAGTTTCTTTGCATAGGTTGGTGGTGTACGACGGGATGCCCATTGTTAGACACCTGCAGGCCTTTTGTTGTTAGTCGTTTCACCACTAGTCGCGTATCAGTTCATCACCCAATGTTCATCTGCCAGCAAGCCAGCTCTTGAATTCCCATCTCTAGCGAGAGAGGCGATCGGCGGAGTTGGGCAGGAGGCCCCATCGCTGATCATGGTAAGACGGCCATGTGTGTTGTGATACTGTTGTGGCAGGTTAATTGTGCGCTGCCACCTCGGTTTCCCGTTCTTGTTGTCGGCTCCTAAGACCAGGTTTCTCTTTGTACAGACAAGTGTTCCGCCAGTGTACTCAGTATGTGTGTTTGTGCTATCGCCAGTGGCAAAAGGCCAAGAGCTTTGGCGTCGTTTTGGTGGCTGTGTCCTAACCTACAGATAAATGGCGAGGAAAAGAAGTCGGCGCCACCGGCTTGGTGTTTGCCGACTTGGTGTTTGAAACACAGCTTCGATATCCCGAAAGTGCCGTGCGCTGGATCGAGGTACTTGGTGGTGGCCGAATGGCTTGGAGACGAGAACTGGTCAATTTCCATGCACTTGGTAGCTTGGTAGTGTTTGTTGCTAGCGAGAGAGGAGGTGGGACGCGCAAGCATCGCGGGTGATGGGGTGGAGCATAGAGTTTTTGTTGTTGATGCTGCTGTATTGAGGGTGCTGCATTGAGGAAGAGGATGGTAACAAAAACGAAGGGAAAAAAATTGAAAAAGGAAAAATCGTGGCTCGTGAACAGTGAGAGACAAGCGACAGCCAGGACAGTAATGCGCTGGTTGAGATGAGGTCTGCTGCGCAAAGGGAGGAACAAAAGGTCCGGGCAGGCTCGTCAGCTAGAGGTGGCCTTGGTTAAAACATCATTAACATCATTAAAACATCATCAACATCATTCCTCCATTGATGATGGTTTTGAGGACGGGAAAAGTGATGATGGGTGGTGTGACGAGGGAGTCAGGCAGTGGAACAGCAGAAAAAACAGGGCTGATGAAGATTAACAGGGCAATGGAGGCAATTGGACCTTTTCTAGGTATGCGAGAAGGTGAGGCCCATGAATTCGTGGTGCGATTCAATCTTATGGTGGCTTGTGGAGATGTGGCGGTGCTGCAACCGAAATGGGATGGACCGGGATGACCGGGGAATCATGGCCCCCTGGAGGACTCGGGCCGGCAGGGGTTCGTTACAAGGGCCATGCAATGATGCAGTGGCTTAAATAAAGGCCATCAAAGAGTGTACTTAAACAACAAAATGCTCGATGTGAATGAGGGTAGTTCAGACTGCATGCATCATTACCTTTGGCACATGATTGAAATTGGTTTTGCACTGGCGATAATTCCTCAGCTATTGCACTCGTACCTGGACCTGCCTTGAAAAGCCTGCTGGCCTGAAGCTGGACCCGCAGCTTTCAGCAGCATTGGCACTCGAGCGCGGCAGCTGTGGGGCGATGATGGAGCTACTCAGGACGTGCCTGTTGCCCTGGCCCGGCGTGGTGGCGATTCTGCAACAGGTCACGTACTGTACGGCACAGGTCCAGGTCCAGGTACAGGTACAGGTACAGGTACAGGTACAGGCAGGCAGGCACGGGCACATGTGCCAGAGCTGGCAATCTGTCGCACAACAACAGTCAATCGGCAACACAATGGGAGAAACTTCATCTCGGCTCTGTAATCCTTTTTCTCCTCAATCATCTCCAGCCTTGATCTTTAAACCAAAGTTACCAAGGCAGCGGCATCTTCTGCTCGAACAGCCCGCAGCGTGTTCCTCTTTACCTTGGGTACATATGTCCATCGACCAGGCCCATGCATCAGTGCCCACTGCCCTCGACCGCTAGCGCCCAGCAAGTTCCCAATCTCCTTTCCCCTCGCCCACTAGATGCCAGTGACCATCCACCAGGAGCACCACAAGGCCAGCCACCGCCCACCCTTCCAAACTCCCTCCACCTTCTCGCCCTCTCCCCTTCCTTGCCTAAAAACCTCCTCCTCCTTTCCCTCTGAATATTCTTCCCGTTTGACCCAATTCATTTCCAGCCGCTCGTTTTCTGGCCCCCGAAAAGGATCGATTTCTCTCCTCGTCCTTTTTTCGCCCTTTTTATTCTTTCTTCTCTTCGTCCTCTCGTTATCAAACGCCACACGGTTAGCAACGCCTCCAACGCCAACGCCCCTATTCCGCGACCTCCCTCAGCTAACGACTCTGTCAGGAACCGATCGCTTCGACGACCGCCCGACCGACCATTGCTCCCTTTTTCCCATCGACAACTTGGCCAATTTTTTGCTCTTGTGGTGCGTTCCTCCCCGGCAACCGTTGCCGTGTTGACTTGAAGTGGCACACCTTGTTTCCGTACAGCGCCTGCATTCCAGTAGCTTGCCCTGCCTGCCTGCCTCCTTCCTACCTTCTCACACCCATTCGCTCACCTGTGCGCGACACCCGGCACCTTGTTCCCAACGCCTCTGTTTACGGTGCTCCGCTCGTGTCTCTCCTCGATCATCAGGCTTGATCAAAACATCATCTGTTTGGCCATTCGCACGAGCTTCATCGTCAGGCGGCTTCTTGTTAGCTGCAGCTCCAGCTTGCCTTATCAAACTACCTCCCGGGAAGGAGCTTCGTTTGCTCAACTCCGGCACGCGTCTTCGCCTTAATACCGTCCATTTTTAAACCAAAGCATTTCAACAACGAGCGACCCAACATTGTTTTTTTCTGGCATTCAATTCTACTTGCCGCAGCCATCTCGACACTCATTGTACACTTCACTCCACAACACATCACCTGTGCCCACTTCAAGCAACGCAGCCGTGGCCAATGCAGTTTCTCTGCCGAGACTGACTCTCCCTATCTAGATCAAAATGCCTTCTCTTCAGAAGTTTATGGTCCTCGCGACCGCCAGCGTCGGCGCTTGTAAGCATTATCCCCCATCATCCTTCACTCGTCCCGTTGCTGACAGTCGCTCAGTCGCCGCCAGCAGCAGTGACTGCACCACGGACATCACCATCGACTCTGTTAACCCCACGTTCGACTGTGACACCATCGATGCCAAGGTCACTGTCTCCCCATCTCTGCAGGGCACCCTCCAGATCGACGGTCCCAAGGTCTTCAAGCAGGATTTTATTGTCAGCAATGCCACCGGGCTCCTCGGCATCTCCTCCTCCTCTCTCACGTCCATTGGCGGACAGTTTCTCGTTGAGGATTGCACCCTGCTCAACTCCATTACCCTGTCGAAGCTCAACAAGCTTAATCAGCTCACCTTCCGTCGTCTTGGTCAGCTCAACTCCGTTGATTTCGCCTCATCTGGTGTCTCCCAGGCCAGCTCCGTCGACATTGCCGATACCTTCCTGAGCGACATAAGTGGTCTTAACCTCGCCACTGTCGAGAGTCTCACCATCAACAACAACAGGAGACTGACCAAGTTCGACTCCAACCTTGTCAACATCACGAAGACGCTTATCATCACCAACAACGGTAACGACATGCAGGTCAACCTCACCCAACTCCAGACTGCGTACGAGATTCAGGTTTCCAACATCAAGGGTCTCGGCACCCCCGCTCTTAAAGAGATCCAGAACGGCATCAAGTTTGACACCAACCCCAACCTTGTCTCCTATGAGGCTGGCAACCTTACTAGCGTCGGCACCTCCAAGAGCGGTGGTTCCGTCTCCTTCATCAACAACGCCAAGCTCATGAACATTTCCTTCCCCGTCCTCAAGACCGTCTCTGGTGACCTTACCATTGTCAACAACACCAAGCTGGACGAGATTACTGGTTTCCCCATGCTCCAGAGCGTCGAGAACATGCTCCTCGGCGGAAACTTCGAGAAGTATGTTTCCCCGCAATGTGTTTAAACGTTGTTCACTCACTAACACTACACAGTGCTGAGCTCCCCAAGCTCGACGATGTCAAGGGCACCATCAACGTCAAGTCTACCTCCAACCTGACTGATGTGTGCAAGTTCTTCAACGGTCTCAAGGGCAAGGTCGTCCAGGGCAAGGTCAACTGTGCCGGTGGCCTCGACAACAAGACGGCTAACGACCAGAACGGCCTCAACAAGACCGGCAGCAACGGCAACAGCGGCGCTGGCTCCCCTAGCTTCAGCACCGCCGCCATCTTCCTTGGCCTCATTGCTGGCGCTGCTCAGCTTTTGTAAATGAGTTGCTGTGTTTTTTGGACGATAGGAATCTATGGTGGGAAATGGCGTCATTCTCTGCACCCCAAAATATGTCACCTGCTTTTTTCTTTTGAGCCTGCACTTGTGGTTGATTTCCGCTGGCTGGCCACTGCCCACTGTCTGCTGGAGCCCTGCGCTTTGTGTATTACTCTGAGTCTTTGCCGCAGACACGCTAGAACTTATTAATTACCCTGTATTTGAATGTTGGCACACGAGCTGAATTGATTTTTTACGTTTGCATCCTCTTGGGCCTGGTCGTTTTCAGGTTGAATCTGAAGTCTTAACGTGGGCAAGCTGTCTGCTGCTGCGGCTATTTGCCTAGTTGCTACAGGTGTTTTGCCCTCCGGACAACTTCTCTTGGCCTTGATAATAACTAATAGGATTGGCTTGACGATGTTGGGTTGCGTCTTGATGATATAGGGATTTGGTCCGGAAAGGTGACACATTTGTTTTTTAGCCTGTAGAGAACACGTTATATTTACATATCTATTTGTTGTAGACGCCTCTGTCAAAAGCATCGCTATCATAATACTTGGGCGTGATTGTGTTCCCGTTAAAAACCCGTCCCTGCAGTTCGCTGACGGCCTATCCATCACGTTAGTTTCGTCGACATCTACACCGACAGGGAATCGGCAACTTGCCTTGAGAGCGGATATCTGGTCTGTAAACTTGATGAATACTCGCTGCGTCGCCGTGTCGATGAACACTCTCTCGACGCGGCCATACTATTGATTTCACTGTTAGCACTGGAACATCCCATCATATGCAGCTATCCCATGTGCACAGCTTGACGGAAGGAGAAGAGGAGTCAAACGTACCTTTTCGCCGCACTCCTCGCCAATCTCCTGCCCCAACCCGTCCTCGACCTCGGCGGCCAGGTCCGGCATGTTGTCGAGCATGTTGAGCAGCACGACCACGTCACTGAGCCCCTGCTCCGAGCTGCCGCCGCCGTCGTTGCGCCGCGTACCGCCGATGATCTTGGCCTTGTTGGCGGGCTCGGCCCAGCCGCCGCCGTCGGCGTCGGCTTTGCGCCGGCGCTTCTCGACTTGCACGCGGAGGGGGTTGACGATGCCGGAGGCGTCGGCGCCGAGGCCGCTGCCGGAGGTCCAGCCGTACTTGGACATGAGGCGATGGGCGAAGCCGGCCTGGCCGGGGCGGCTGGATCGCTGCTCTGAGGAGGAGGATGGTGGTGGTGGAGGAGGTGCCGTGGTGGTGTTGTATAGGACGGGGGCGGCGGGTATGGTGCTGGCGGAGGAAGGAGGGGGAGGAGGGGCTGCTTGGGAGGACATGCCGAGACGTCGGGCGTATGCGTCGTCGCCGGAGGCATCGTCGGGAGGAGGCGGTGGTGGTGGCGCGGCGGCCGATGTTGGAGGAGGTGAGGATGGAGGTGGAGGGACGGTCGTGTAGGATGGCGGAGGGGCGAATTGACCTGGACAGCCACATTTTAGCACGGAGTAGACACTGCGAAGCGCTCTTACTTGTTTCGGGGGGTATGACTCACTATTAGGACGCATGGCTGCTCTCTCGTCCTCCTCGTCCGACGACGGCTCGCTGTCCAGCGCCTTGCCCTTGCGACGGTGCCGGTGCAGCAGCGCCTTCCATTCGCGCACCTCGTCGACCTTTTCGTCGCTGCGCAGGTACTCGTCCACGTTGGTCGGCCGCGCCGGGTCGTACACGTCGTCCCAGTCGGTCCGCGACGGTTCCTGCTCCCGCTGCTGCTGGCGCTTCTTGCGGGCCTTGCGACCGCCGCGCTGGCGCTTCTCGCCGGTGCCGTAGAGCCACTCGTCCTCCTCGGTGGCGGCCCAGTCCGCGAGCGTGCTCTTCGCGACCGGCACCGCGGCGGCGGAGTTGTCTGCTGCGACGGGGCCTTCGGCGGACGGAGGAGGAGGAGGGGGTTGTTGTTGTTGTTGTTGTTGTTGTTGTGTTGGTGCGGCGGGAGACGGCTTGGGGATGGCGGAGGATGAGGAGGTCTTGGGCTTGGGCTTGGCGGGTTGGGGACGG
Source organism: Cordyceps fumosorosea ARSEF 2679 (assembly GCF_001636725.1). Taxonomy (NCBI): domain Eukaryota; kingdom Fungi; phylum Ascomycota; class Sordariomycetes; order Hypocreales; family Cordycipitaceae; genus Cordyceps; species Cordyceps fumosorosea. Next base: position 324,156 of record NW_017387318.1, on the reverse strand, counting down.
CGCGTGGGTTGGAAGCGCAGCGCAGGGTCAATGGGCTTCTTGACGGGGGCGGAAGCGGTGCTTGCTTGGTTATAGAGGACGGGGGCGGAGGAGACGGTCGATGAAGGGGCCGGGTTGTTGGGGTCGTGGAGGTTCTCGTAGAGGGAGAGGCCGCGAGGCGGTGGAGGCGGCGCAGCCATCTCGTAGGTGTTGTGCGGTCGAGTCTATGGGAAAAGAAGATGTGGCAAAAACAAAGGCTCGATCATCAATGCTGGGCTGCCGCGCCGGGATGAAGCTGCGGAAAGGTATCGTATCGGAAAAACAACGGCCAGGCACGCGGTGTCGGCGGCTGTAGTTTGCACCAAGAAAGAAGCTCTGCTATTCTCTGCTGAGAGCTCTGGCGTGCGGCGTGCCCCTCCAGTGCAAGCACCCCGCCAACTTTTTAGATCCAGCCCACTTTCTCTCACCTTCTCCCATCACTCAGGCGGCAACAACCCAAGCTCTCCATCTGTGGTCTGTTTGTATCCTTTTGTTCTTCTTGTTTATCGGAGAGTATTCCAATACAAGGGATCCGATCATACTTATACATCATTCACTTATCCCCGACGAGACCCAACCGCAGCCTTTTACTCCTTCGGCCGACGTTTGACAAACGCACAACACCAGGATGGCTGATCTCGCGAGCCGCATCACCAAGCCCGACAACAAGCCGGCCGACGCTGCGCCCGCGTCCGGTGCTGACGCCACGGCTCCTACATCGACGGCCGATGCTCAAGTCGATGGCGCGCCCGAAGCTCTGGGCGGCTCCGGCCTGCAGGAGCCCGAGTGGGATGTCGAGGTCTCTCTGAGCGATCTCCAGAACAACGAGGCGACGCCTTTCCACTCAGCTACCACCTGGGAGGACCTTGGCCTGTAAGTTTTGAGCGGAGAAGAAAAAATCTGTGGTGGCCTGCGCGCCGATTACCTACAAACGCATATCTTGGGCTGGGCTACTGACAAAGCCTCGGCAGCTCCCCAGACATCCTCAAGGGTCTGCTGGCCCTCAACTTTCTGAAGCCGTCCAAGGTGCAGGGCAAGTCGCTGCCACTCATGCTGTCTGACCCGCCTCGGAACATGCTCGCGCAGTCGCAGTCGGGCACGGGCAAGACGGGCGCGTTTGTCACCGCGATATTGTCGCGCGTCGACTTTAAGCAGCCTCAAGTCCCGCAGGCGCTCGCGCTCGCGCCGAGTCGCGAGCTCGCTCGTCAGATTGAGGGCGTCATCACGGCCATCGGTCGCTTCATCCCGGATCTCAAGGTAGCGGCCGCTATCCCCGGCGCGCTGCCCCGCGGTGAGCCCGTCCGCGCAGCCGTTATTGTCGGCACGCCTGGCACCGTCATGGACATTATCCGCCGCAAGCAGCTGGATGCCTCGACGCTCAAGGTGCTTGTGCTTGACGAGGCCGACAACATGCTGGACCAGCAGGGTCTCGGCGACCAGTGCATGCGCGTCAAAGGGTATGTTGAAACTGGCCGGCTGTTTCATTACTGTGACTAATGAAATGGGAATAGCATGCTCCCCAAAACAATTCAGACACTTTTATTCTCCGCGACGTTTCCAGACAAGGTTAACAACTACGCGGGAAAGTTTGCGCCGAACGCGCACACGCTCAAGCTCCAGCGCAGTGAGCTCACGGTCAAGGGCATCTCCCAAATGTTTATCGACTGCCCCGACGATAATACCAAGTACGACGTGCTATGCAAGCTGTACGGCTTGATGACGATTGGACAGTCTGTCATTTTTGTCAAGGTAGGGAAAACATTCATGGATACGGCAAGTGTGAAATGCTGACAACAGGTAGACAAGAGAAAGTGCCAACGAGATTCAGCGCCGCATGGTTGCGGACGGCCACAAGGTGTCTGCACTGCACGCCGCGTTTGATGGCGGCGAGCGAGATGACCTGCTGACCAAGTTCCGCACGGGCGAGAACAAGGTCCTGATCACGACCAACGTGCTGGCACGCGGCATCGACGTCTCGTCGGTGTCGATGGTGATCAACTACGACATCCCGATGAAGGGGCGCAACGACGAGGAGCCCGACTACGAGACATATCTCCACCGTATTGGCCGTACCGGACGATTCGGGCGTGTCGGTGTCAGTATCAGCTTCGTCTACGACAAGAAGAGCTTCGACGCGCTCAGCAAGATTGCGGACCAGTTCGGAATCGACCTGGTGCACCTAGACACGGATGACTGGGACGAGGCCGAGACGCGCGTCAAAGAGGTGATCAAGAAGAATCGCGCGCAGGCCAATTACGCGCCGAGTGCGACGGACAAGCCAGGCCAGCCGGCACCTTCGGCACCGGCGGCAGCCTAGAAGATGCCGCCGACCGCGGACTGGTTCATGTCGTCTAAAACGACACCGAAGTGGTAGTTGAAGTGATGGAGCCCCGCCCTTCTCCCGCTTCCGATGAGTTTGTACAGGTTTGAGGTTGTGAGCGGAGTTTGAAGAGAGCTAGGAGGCAGTGAATTGGGGGTTACGAAGTATGGTTACAAGGACAAAAAAAGAGAGACATCAGCTAGAGTGCGTACATAATTGCGCCTATAGGATGGCGTGTGACGAGATACCAAATGAACTAGCTTGAAGGGTAGTGTGCTTTTGTGTTCATACATGAAGTGTGTGGATGGGGACGGTGCGAGTGAATGAGGGGAGTGACGTTGTGAGATGGATGGTCCATGAAAATATGGGGTAGTGCTAAGGTGACATGCAGTGTGGGCGATGTATCAGTTTCCAGTATGAGCAGAAGGCTTGATTAGGAAACAGAGCAGCGAATGCAGATGACTGATTCTGTAGAGGGAAAGTACACGCTGGATATGGACTTGCGTGGTTGGAGGGCGATGGTGGCATGGCCATGAGTTGTGTGATTCGGTAGCAAATCTGATGGGAGCACTATCGCTGGGAGTCGGAAGCTTTGCGTGGGGTCAGGGCGAAGACGGCCCGGGATCCTTGTTCGGGAGGGTAATAAACTGGTGTCCTCGGCTGTTTTCTTGGTGGCCTCAGGTAGCATTGCAGGTACGTACATACATACCTCGTTTGCCAGCTGGCAAATGGATGGCGCCAATTTTACTGAAAAAAAAAATATTAAAAGAGCATGAGAGAAACAGACGACAAACGCCCAATGTTGAGCCCAACAAGGAAGACAAAAACATTGCTCCGTTGGCAATGCACATCCTCATACCGTATTTTTAATGCTATTACTTCCCGTATCCGTTCGGCATCAACATCAGCTTTTTCCCCTGGCTTTTCGTCCCTTTTCCCCTCGGTCTCTGGTACCAGTAAAGTGGTCGCATGATGTTAAAAGCCCACCATCCTTACTAGGCCTATTGCCGCACCGACCAGAGGAAAAAGGGCACCCATGTCATCGAGTGTATCCAGGTATCCTCACTAGAAACACCGCCATTTGCTGACTGGGTAGGAAATGAGCTGGACCCTTGCTCAGCAATAGTTAGTTGTCTCGATATCGCAAGGTTTGTTTCTACAGCGACGAGCGGAACACCCTTGGCTGATGTCAAACCGGAGATGAAATATTGCACGGTGAGGACGGGGAGGTCTTGGATACTTGGGCTGATGAGCAGAGCAGGCAGGCATTCGGCTCGCTAATAAAACGACAAAGATCCGGTCGAAAGAACCATTGTGGCACAAAGGCCATCCGTCCGTCCGTCCGTCCGTGTCTGCTTGCTGCAAGGGAGCAGGTAACTAGTGATGGTGTGCTCGAGGACAAAAGTATTCGTACCACGACTCTGAGTTGAATGGGACAAGACAGACGACATGACACGGGAATCTGCCGCTCCTCACCTCCAATGGCCACGTCGCCTGCAGCATCCTGTATGACGAATGAATGTGTGTGACGAGACAATTCATGCTCGGGTCTCTGTGCGCGCGCAATACTCCGTACGATATGTACTCCGTCCGTACTTTGGGCAAAAGCAACGCGGGAGGCGGAAAAGTATTGGATACAAGGTACGGAGCACGGAGCACACACGGGTACTCCATACGACTACATGCGATACAGACCCTGCATTATTATTCGTAGCCCAACCGGCTAGTCACCCCGCGCCTTTTTTTTCTCATCTGTTTTTTTCTCTCGGTTTTTTTCCTCGATGGCGGATGGCGACTAATGCACGTCGGCCTCACCTCCGCAGTCGGGCAGCCATGTGTTTCTGCGTCTTGACGAACCATCCCCAACAAGCCCAAGCAGTGCGACCCCTCTTGTGCGTACCAAGTCTTTTCTGGCTGGCGGTGCAACCATCTCAAGACTGACGCATCGGTACCGCGGGAACCCAATTGAGTCCATATGGGATCAAAGACTGAGGACCGAACAAATCTTGTCACTTGGTCAACAAGACTCAAGACCATGCATAGTCTCCGCCGCCCAAGACCAGGTCCGGGGCGGGGGACCCTGGTCAGAGTAGGACTTGGGTAAATTGACTTGGCGACATCAAGAACCCGTTTGTCACGATGGTGGCCCAGCCAGCCAGCCCGCAGTAACACACACAAAGACAGGGAAAAAAAGTACAACCCTTGTAATCCGTACACAGGGCCGAAGATAACACATCAGACCCTGGCACAAGAAAAAAAAATCCGTACGTACACTATCTTGTGTTGATGCGGAGCCAAAACAATGCTTTCCGTCCGACCTGTGGTCACGCCTCCCAGCACTGCAGCACCAAGACTTGATAGACCTCTCCCCTCCCCGCCTCGCTGCAGCTTTGTCGTTTTTCCCTCTCGAAACATACAATTGTTCCTCGATTCACCGCCCGTATCAACCTAACCTCTCCCATCATCATCACATCATCCGCCTCACGCGCGGACCACGCCCGCCGTGAGCCCTATTGCTGCCTGACATCATCCCAACTCGCAGCATTCAACCCCCCAACGTGCACCCCATCCACGCAACACAAGTCTGACGGACAATTCTGGAAAGATATCCTCAAACTTTGTGTTAGTTTTTTTTACATTCCCTTTGTTACATAGCTACCAATCATCTGCTCTGTGAAGCAAGGTCCTGTAACAAGTCTCACTCTCTCCAACAACGATATCAGCGTCGAGTTTTGTTTCCCACATAGCTCTCACCTCACATTTTCCAGTTCATCTCTCTTGCTTCTCACCCCCGCTCTTCTCTCACAAAACCAATACCCAGAAACCAAACATATCACCATGGCCTCAGAAGAGCAAATTCCGGGTGTAAAATACTGCGAATATCGCAGCAATGTCTGGGACAACGTCCAAGTATCCGACTTTTCCAATGTCAACATCTATGAGCCTGAAATAACCGATGTGGAAGAAGACGAACAAGAATTAGGTGTGTACTTGAAGCCGCAGAAGTTAGGAGAGATATCTCAAAAATGGGATTTACTGACATCAACAGACATGGAGGACGCCGAGTACACAACAGACGCGCACCTGGAAGAGAACGACACTGAAGGCGTGCCACCCCCAAGTGCAGCTCCTGCAGCCGCCCCGGAAGAGAAAACCCCCAAAGCAAGCAAGAAGAAGAAGAAGGGGAAGTCCAAGTCGCCATCACCTGCTAAGGAAGAGAAAGCTCCCGAGGAGCCACCCTCACCCAAGGAGCCAGGCTCTCCTAGCTCCCCTACGTTTAAGAGCAAGAAGAAGGCCAAGAAGGACAAGAAGAAGAACAAGAACAAGGCCGCCGCCGCCGCTGCCGCTGAGGCCAAGGCACCCACCGAGGAGCCTGCCGAAGCCGCCGCGTCGGAGGAGGATGTCGCTGTGGAGACCGCGCCTGCAGCCGACGCTGCTGAGGAGACTGTTACGACCGAGAATGCCACTGAGCAAGATACCCCTAATGAAGCTGTTACGAGTACGACCCAGAACGACACCACTAATGCCGAAACCAATGACAAAAACAATGACGATCAACAACAACCCGAAACAAACCCCGCCGCCGCCGTCGAGGAAGCCGCCGCTGACACACCGGCGGCTGAAGAGGGCGCGGCCGAGGCCGCTGTCACCTCCGAGACCAAGGAGGAGGAGGCCAAGCCTTCAGAAGCCGAACCTCCCGTGGATGAGGTTACGAAGAACGATGATGTGAAGAATGATGATGATGAAGCGAAGACGCCAGCTGCCGAGGCTGAACCTGCGGCTGCCGCTGAGGGGGAACCAGCAGCGCCCGCGCCGGAGGAGAAAGCCCCGCCTGCCGAGGGGGACACCGCCAGGGCCACCACTGAGGAACCTGCTGCTGAAGTACCAGCTGAGAAGAAGGTGGACGGGCCGAATGCAGCTCCCGCCCCTGTCGAAGGAGGGCCCGCTCCTGAGTCTAAGGAAGCTGAGGCAGAGAAGCAGGAAGAGCAGAAGACAGAGGAGGCGCCCGTCGTCGAGGAAGCACCTGCCGCTGCTGCTGCTGCTGCGCCGGTGGAAGAGCAAAAGGCCGTGGAGGTCGAGGCACCATCTGCTGAGAAAGCACCCAAAGCAGATGAGGCCCCGGTTGAAGCACCCGCCGACGCCCCTGCGCCTGCTGAGTCCGTTCCCGAGCCCGCTGCCGATGCCGCCCCCGCCAAGGAAGAGGCAGAAGCGACCGCGGACCAGCCAGCCTCGGAGGAAACCGTGGCCGCTTCTGAGCCTGCGGCCGAGGAGGCGACACCTGCCGAACCCGCTGCGGCTGCCGCAGTGGTTGGGGAGGCTGACCCAGAGCCTGCGAAGAAGGACAGCGCGGCGGCGGAGGCTGTTGAAGAAGCTGCGGATAAAGCCCCCGAGGAGCCGGTTGCCGTAGCCGCGGCTGCTGAGGAGAAGGAGGCGCCTGCCCCCGAGGAACAGCCCGCTAGTGAAGGTGTTCCGGAGGCCGGGACTGCTGCCCCCGAAGCCGCCGCCGCAGCCGCTGAAGAGCCAGCTGTCGAAGAGACCAGGGTTGAAGAGACCGCCGCAGCCGCTGCAGCAACCGTCGAGGCTGCCGCCCCTCCGGAGCCCGAAAAGCCAGCGGAGACTACAAATGCTACGGAAGAGTCGAAGACCGAGGCTGCTGCCCCTGAGGAGGCTAAAGAAGAAGCAGTGGCCGAGCCTGTCGCTCCTGCGGAAGAAGCTGCTGCGGAGCCTACCCCGGCCGCTGAAGAGGCCAAGACGGACAAACCAGCCGTTGCCGAACCAGCGCCTGCTGCCGACGTTGCCGAACCTGCCCCTGCTGGTGAATCCACCGCTGAGCCCGAGGTTGCTGCTGATGCCGCAAGCGAGGAGCCACCTGTGGTGAGTGCTGCTCCGGCCGAACCCGCGGCCGACAAGACGGAGGAAGAGGCGGGTGCTCATGCCGAGCACGAACCCAAGGTTGAGGAGGCCCCCGTTGAGGCTCCCAGGGAGGTTGAAGCTGAGGTTGCGGCGCCTGCTGCTGCTGACGTTCCCGCTGTGCCGGTCGAAGAGAAGGCTGCGGGAGAGGCTGAGGCGCCTAAGGAAGAAGTCGCTGCCCCGCAAGAGGCACCTGCGGAGGCTGAGGTTGCGAAGGAGGAGGCTCCCGCTGCTGCAGCTGCTCCCGCCACTGCTGAGCCGGAATCTTCCAAGGAAGAAGCCGAAACTCCCACCCCAGAGCCTGTCCCTGCCGCAGATACTCCCAAGGAGGTTGCTGCGGAACCTACTCCTGAGCAGGCTGCTGTTGCGGCCCCTGAAGCCGCTGAAGAGCCTGTCGAGGCTTCCGCCGAGGCCACTCAAGAGGTTAAGGAGCCTGCTGCCGCCATCGAGCCTGAAACCGTCGCTGCCGACGAACCGGCCAAGGTCGAACCTGAACCTACCGCAGAACCAGAGGCTGCTACGGAAGCACCTGCTGTTGAAGAGCCCGCCCCGGTTGTTGAGGCTGTCCCGGCGCCCGTCGAAGAGAAGCCCGCGGACCCTGTCGTTGAGACCCCTGCCGAACCTGCTAAGGAACCCGAAGCCCCGGCTGAAGCGACCGAGACTGAAGAGCCCGCTTCTGCGGACCCTACTCCCGAAGCCGCCCAGGATCCCGCTGCTGATGTGACGGAGCCCGCCGTTGAGACTGCACCAGCTCCAGCGCTAGCAGCCGCCACGGAGCCTGTCGCTGAGGTCGCAGAAGCAGTCAAGGACGATTCCGCCGTCGTTGAAACAGAAGCCGCTCCGGAGCCAGTCAAGGAGGAGGCCACCGTCGCTGAACCTGAGCCGGTTACCGAGCCCACTGCCGAGCAGACCAAAGACGAAGCAACTGCTACCCCTGCTCCTGAGGAAATCTCTGCAGAGGTTACAACGGATGAACCCGCTCCTTCAGCTACCGAGCCTGAGGCTCCTGCTGCCGAGATCAAACACGAGGAGCCCGTTGCTGAGGCCGAGCCTACGACTGAGAGTACTCCCGATGCTGCTGCGGACGCCGCCAAGGAGGACACCCCTGTCCAGCCCAAAGCCGTCCTGGAAGAGACCAAAGCTGAGGAAGTCGTGAGTGCGGATGAGCCTGCTGCCGCTGTGGAAGCGGCCCCTGAACCGGTTGCTGAGGAGCCTGCGAAGGAGCCCGAGTCTGAGCAGGAGAAGGTCGCAGAGACTGCCGTCGAAGAGACGCCTGCAACTGCTGTCGAGGAGCCCGCCAAGCCGACGGAAGCGGTTCCACCCGCAGAGGAGTCCGCGCCCGTTGAAGAGACACCAAAGGCCGACGAGGTTTCTGCTGAAGCACCGAACGCCGATGCTGCTCCCGTTGTGATCCCGGAGGAGTCTGCCAAGGATGCCGAGCCGGCAGCCGCCGAATCCGAGCCCGTTGTGGAGAAGGCCGCAGATGCTGTCGCCGCTGACGAACCTGAGGCCGCGGCCCCGGAATCCACTGAGGCCGCCACTGAAGAGCAGCACAACCCTGCTAAGGAGGCAGCTGATGCTACCGAGCCTGAGCCTGCCCCTGTCGAGGCCCCTGACACACAAGCAAAGGTCGAGGCCGTGGAACCTGCTCAGCAGGCTGCCACCGAGGAGCCAGCCACGACTGAGGACGCCGTTGAAAAGGACAGTGGTGCAGAGCGAGAACCTGCTGGTGAACCCGCCAGCCAGGAAGCTGTGCCTGCTCTTGCGGCTGAATCTGCTACCGAAGCGGCTGCTGCTCCCGAGCCCGAGCAAGCAGTTGAGCCTGCCGGCGAGGCTGAGCGAGAACCTGCCGGAGAAGAACCCTCCGGCGAGGAAGCTGTGCCCGCGGAGGCCGTGGAAGCCCCCGCGGAGGCCACGGAGGAGCCCAAGACGGAGACTGTTCCTGCTGAGGCTGAGGAAGTCAAGGCCGAGGAGCTTCCTGCTGCTCCGGAAGCGGAAGCCCCCGTCGTTGAGGAGGTAGCTCCCGCTGAGCCTGAACCCCCTGTGGCCGCCGCAGAAGACACTCCCGCCGCAGAAACCGAGGCAGAACCCACTGCGACCGCAGCCTCTGAGGCTGAGCCTGCTAAAACGACCGAGGAGCCGAACGCTGCTGAGGTAGATGGTGCTGACCTTGCTGCTCTTGCCGCCGCTGCAGGCGCTGCGACCACGGCTGCCGTTGTCACATCCTCCGACGAAAAGGAAGAGGTTGCCCCAGAGCCCGCGGCACAGGAACCTGCTGCTAAGGAGGCCGAAGCTTCTCCCCTGGCTGAGGTCGAGGTTGCTCCGACCGCTGAAGAGCCTGCTCCTTCGGAGGCTGTTCCTGAAGAACCTTCTGCTGAAGCTCCGGCCGCCGAGCCCGTTGCCGCCGCCGAACCTGAGGTGGAAGAGGAGCCTGTCGCCGAGGAAGTGGAAGCTGCCCCCGAAGCTGAGACCGAAGCTCCTAGCGAAGTTCCTGTTGAAGCAGAAGCTGCTGCCCCTCCCGCTCAGCAGGAGGCCGGGGCCCAGGTTGAGGGAGAACCTACTGCTGATGTGGAGCCTAAGGTCGTTGAGGAAGTCAAGGAGGTTGAAGCAGTCGGCGAGCCGGTCGCCGAAGAGCCACCAGCTGTTGAGCAGGCTGAACCTGCTTCAGAGCCTAAGGCTGAACCCGCAGCTGAGCAGCCCGCGGCTGAAGAGGACCCTGTTGTTAAGGAAGTCGAGGCTGCCGAGCCTGTCGCTGAACCGGCGGCCGAGGAGCCTGTACTCGAAGCTGTTGCGGAAGAGCCTTCCGCGGCCGAACCCGCTGCTGAAGAATCTCCTGCTGCTGAAGAATCTCCTGCTGCTGAAGCTGTTGCTCAAGAGCCTCAGGCCGCTGAAGCTGAAGCTCCCACTACTGAAGCTGAGGTGCCTGCTGACGAGGAAAAGGAAGCTGAAGCCGAGGAGACATCCGACTCCGCCAAAGAGGCCGCCATCGCTGCCGCCGCTCTCGCCGCTGTTGCTGGCGGCGCTGCTACGGTGGCTGCTGTCAAGCATTCCCATGACAAGGTTGAGGACAAGGCCGAGGACAAGAATGGAAAGGACCTGGACGGTGAAAGGACCAAAGGTGAGAACGAGTTAGCTGATACCCAACTTGATGTTTCGCGTGTGAACGATACCCCATCCAATTTGGATGTTGTTGCTACGGAGGATGTGGAGGATAATGATGTTTCGGAACCTGCAAAGAAGGATGTACAAGATGTTGAAGAGTCAAAGGAGTCAGAGGCGTCGGAGACGAGCACCGTCGTCGCCGATGAGCCCAAGGTTGAGAAGTCTGTCGAGAAGGATCACGATGTTGGCAAGATTGCTGCCCTGGCTGCTGGCGCTGCTGGTACCGCGCTTATCGTCGGTGCCGCCACTGTCACTGCTGTTTCTCTGAACAAAGAGGTGGAGAACGGCCACGCACAAAAGCCCCAGACCCAGGCTGAGCCCTCCAGCAAAGCAATCGAGCAGCCCATCATGGCAAAGGAAGCTCCAGCTGATGGGACGCCGTCGGCCGCTGCGCAAGACGCAGTCAAACATGACGACAAACCTGCTGCTGAGTCTACGCCTAAAGAGACCGCCGAAGCTACCGCTGCTGAACCTACACCCGGCGCATCTGCTCCAGCTGCTGCTCCTGAGCCTGCTGCCGAATCAGTTGCTGAGCCAGCAACTCAGACGGTCGCACCAGCTCAGCCGGAGAACACAGCCGCGGCCAAATCCAATGCTGTTACAAGCGTATGGTTCCTCCTACTCTGGGCTCAAATGATGTTACCGGCTAACGCATCACAGTCCAAGCCGACTTTCTTCGTCTCTCTGGCCAGACTGATCCTCTCGCCCTTCTCGTGGCTGCGCTCGAAGCTCTTCAAGACCAAGGCCGCGAAGCAGCCAACCCCCCCTACCGAGGGCAGCTCCTAAGGCACCCCTCTGACTCATGACTATGAGATACTATACCATTGTGATTGTGGCAATTTGAGCTCTTATGATTTATGTACCCTTTCAATGTCCAAAAAGGATGTCATGTGATGCCTTGTGGGTTTAAACCGACGGTCAAATGGAGGCAGTTGGGAAGACAGCATAACGAAGCATGGTGATGGGGATGCGATGACCCTCACTCACCATTTGCGCACAGGACTGAGCCGAGCAATCATCTGCACGTCCGTCCGAAGAACCTCACATTCTTGCTACATGGCACTAATGCGCTGGGTTTTGCGTCTCAACGCGGGAAAGTGGCCGTCGGGAACTGTCTTGTAATTTTGGTGTATCTGTTCTTTGTACCCCTTTCCTTGGTGCAGTTGTCGTTTTGCTGCCTCTCACTTCTCACTTCTGAACGCTTCTTGAACAGTACATGCTAACCAACGAGTAGAGAGAACCAGGGACCGTCGTGAGGACCGTACTGAGGATGGCGAGCACCGCCATCGCAGACACAGGCACTCCACCTCTCACCGTGAGGAGGGTGACAGGGATGCTAGACGTCGATCCTCGCACCACGGTGAAAGCGAAGACAAGGACTCGAGACGCCGATCCTCGCATGCCAGTTCTCACCATAGCCACCGGCACCGGTCGGATGGCACCCGAGGTGTAGATGACAAGTCGTCGCCGAAGCGGCGCGATAGCGGCTACGCAGCACAAACTAGCAGTCCTTCGGGTAGCAAGCACAGGACGTCGCCAGACTCGGAACACAAACGAGCGACATCGGCGGAACGGCGACGGAAGCAAAGATCGTCTGAAGTGCCGCTGAAGGAAAGGACCGCTGAAGAGCAAGCCGAGCATGAAAGACGCAAGACTGAGCTTTTCCGCCGCCAGCGCGAGCGTGAACATGAGCGGGAACTAGCACTCCAGAGCGAGGAGCGCGAAAGAGCCCTGCAGCGGGAGCGCGAGAAAAAGGAGCGCGAGGAAAAGGAGCGCGAGGAGAAGGCACGCGCTGAGAGAAGACGCGCTGAGAAGGCGCGCGCAGAAAAGGAGCGTGCAGAAAAGGATCGTGTGGAAAAGGAACGTGAATCTGAACGGCGCCATTCTGATGCACGTCGCGCAGAGCGCCACAAGTCACATCGCCGTGACTCTACGCACAAGGAATCGGCAGCGCCACCAACCGATAAAAGTGTTCCAGATAGCGAGCATGAGCGCCATCGCCATCGACACAAGTCTCACCGACACAGCCATTCCCCCAAAGAGAGGTCGGATGGATCGTCCAGGCATCGCCCGAGCTCTTCTCAAAAGGCCGAGTCGACGCCGCCAGCATCGACCCGAGGCTCCGGCACCGAGGACGCCACGCGCACGCCAAAAGACTCGGACGCGGAATCCAAGTCTCATACGGGAGACGACGAGGCGCGTCGACGCCGCCGCCGTCACCGCGACGCCGAAGGGTCGTTGAAGAGCGAAGGCTCATCCTCACGACATGGCCATCGCGACGCTGATGGCTCACTAAAGAGCGAAGGCTCGTCTTCCCGACGACATCGCCACGCCGATGGCTCACTGAAGAGCGAAGGCTCGTCTTCCCGACGGGAGCACTCCAAGAGAGAGAGCACCAAGGACGAGCCCAGGGTACGCTCCAAGAAGGAGTCTTCGCGCAAAAACCCAGATTCGCAAACCGACGAAGATGCGAGGAGGAGGAGCAGGCGCCATGATCGCCAGAAGGAAGTGGAGGACCCCAAGAAATCGAGCGGCCTGAAGGGCGTGCTCAAGAAGCTATTCACAAAGAGCGAGAAAGAAACTGTACGAGGCACGACGCGATGAACATTTTGCTTTCTTTTTGCATGTATTACGACCTTTACGATTCTTATGATGTATTCTTTCAGGGTTCACTGGATTACGAAGACATGGCTTGGATGATGCATTGCGCTCGGTTGCTTTGGGACATGTAAAAAACGGAACTGCTGCGTTGAGATCAGCGGGTTATTTGATAGCTTTCTCACTTGTCTTTTTATTTCCTTTGCTTTGATACATAAGACTCGGATCTTAGCATCGTTTCCTTAACTGAAATTCAATTTCTTTGCCGGTTTTGCTGTTTAAATGGACATGTTTCTAAGAGCACGTATTTGACATGGACTTCTCGCCTGTACTGAGAACCACAGCATTGCCTATTTAGGAAAGACTGGCGTTCTTGCATTTCGCCGGCCGGCTGATAGTTAATCCGCAAGAGCCCTAACTTTTTTTCTGGTGGGCCAATTCACCATGGCAAAATTTATTGTGGGCTGCCCACCAAGCGGGAAGTTCACCACCAAGCGAGCCAAGGCGAAAACGAAAAGAAAAGTTCCCACTCTCACACATTCGAATCAAGCTATCCAAGGCGCAGGATTTGACCTCTTTGCGATCTTCAACGAACAAACTTTCAATACCCGATATCTACCAAATCCCCCCTTTTCAACATCCGTCGAAATGGCTCCCATTGCTGTATGTACATGACGTCGCAAAACCGCTTTGCTGCAGGTGAGAGATGGTCGTGAAACACCGTCTCCGCCGAGCGATGAAAAACAGAAATGCAGTAGGCTAAGATGTCATTGTCAATTTAGAAGAAGTCTGGCAAGGCCCAGAAGCAGACCAAGAAGGTGAGTTTTACAACATCCATTCCTCAAGCGATTCCAGCCCTGGCCAAGTTTGTGCATGTGGCTAACCTGCCCCGCGCGCAGTTCATCATCAACGCTTCGCAGCCCGCCTCGGACAAGATCTTCGACACCGCCGCCTTCGAGAAGTTCCTCCAGGAGCGCATCAAGGTCGAGGGCCGCACCAACAACCTCGGCGACGACGTCGTCGTCCAGCAGGCCGGCGAGGGCAAGATCGAGGTCATCGCCCACAACGACTTCTCGGGCCGCTACCTCAAGTACCTTACCAAGAAGTTCCTCAAGAAGCAGCAGCTCCGCGACTGGCTCCGCGTCGTCTCCACCTCGCGCGGCGTCTACGAGCTCAAGTTCTTCAACGTCGTCAACGACGAGGCTGACGAGGATGACGAGTAAAGGCGCAATTCTTGATTGAATTTGTGCTGGACGGGAAAAGTTCTTAAAAAACAATTGGGTTTTGAGAGTGGAAACACAACAACACTCGGAATGGGGCATGTTTTGCGGGAATGATACCCGGGATGGAGGCGCTTTCATACTGGTAAACCGGCTCGTAGATGGGCTGGCTTTTTTCCGGGAGAGATTTAGTCTCTATCATTTCGGAGGACATTTCTCAAATATACCGACCGAAATCTCTTGATTCAACAACTATGCGACTCCCATGCCAGCAACCGTGACTACAGTGATTATAAACCCATGAAATCGCCCATGTATTATATACACAAAGTAAATGCAATGCTTTTATGCCCAACCCATGCTCTACGGCAACGTTCTCATCAGACCCTCAAACGCGACCAACGCCATCGCGTTCGCCGGGAACGCCCTCAGGAAGCACGGCAGGAACCCGCGCCAGTACCCGCGCCACCCACCGTCGCGATACACCCCGACCGCCGCGTCGCGCCACCTCGGATACCTACGCACGCCATCGCCCAGCCCGCCACCCAGCGGATCCGTCATGACGCGCTGCTTGACCACGTCGACCGGGTAGCACGTCAGCCAGAAGACCTGCGCGGACAGGCCGCCGGCCCAGAAGTTGACCGCCGGCGCGGAGAGCGGCGTGTGGACGCGCATCCAGCGCGAGAAGAGGTCGTACGTGGACCACCAGAAGAAGAAGAAGCCGCGGAAGAGGAGGGTGGCGCCGAGGCCGTGGTAGACGCCGCGGACGCCGTGGTGGCGGTGGATCTTGGCGAGGCAGTCGAGCGGGCCCGAGTACAGCCGGCCGGCCTTGGTGGCCGCGTACTGGACTTGCAGCCGCGCCTTGACGTGCTCGACCGGCGCGGCGATGAAGGAGACGGTGGCGCCGGCGAGAATGCCCGCGATGCCGTGCCCGACGGACGGCAGCGCCGTCTGCGAGGCGGGGGAGGTGCGGGAGGCGGGGAGTAAGGTGCCGGGCGTCCAGAGGTCGACGTGGTAGAGGTGCTGCGCGACGAGGCGCCGGTAGACGCTTAGAGAGCCGAGCATGACGGAGTCCATGAACATCCAGCCAACGAGGGGCGGCGTGGCGCCCTTGTAGAGCCCGCGGACGCCCTCGAGGCGCACCGTCTGCAGGACACACTCGAGGGGGCCCTTGAAGCGGTCCGAGGTCTGTAGACGCACCTTGACGGTGTCAAACGGGTGGCCGACTGCACGATGATTGTGGTTAGCTTGGAAATTGTAGGAGGATAAGGGGAGACCTCGTACCTGTGAGCTTGGCGATGCCGCTGCCCACGCCGGCGACGAAGCCCTTGTAGTCGTGGCTCGGCTTGGACGGCTGTTGGGCAGCAGTGCCGACCTGCGGCTGCTGCTGCTGCGGTCGGGCGTCGGCCGCCGCGGACATGGCGGTGGCGGGTTTCTTCGAAAGGGAAGAAAGCGTCGGGGAAATAGATGAGAAGGTGTGTGGTGTTATAAGAACATGGGCAAGGCTCTGAGGTTGTTGATGGTTGATGGTTGATGAGGTGGGATTGGGCGAGGCGGCTGCGTTTTTTTGGTCCGATGCCGCTCCGACGCTGGCAAGGCTGTCTGACAGGGTTGGTATGTAACTAGCTGCTCGGGAACTGTGACCGATTCAGAAACTGTAAAAATACATATGCAGTAGATGCAGAAAAATGAGAAGGAGTTACTCAAGGCAAGGTAAAGTTTTTAGTTCGTTCTGGGGGCTGGAGCGGCATTGCTGTCTGTCGCTGTCCAATGCTGGAGGACATCGTCTTCACATGCTGACAAGATGGCTTGCCGCAAGAGCTACAATACCAACGTAAAAACTGTATATTGATCCGTCTATTTTGTTTTAACCCAATTCCAGCGCTGAATGTATGCAGTGTCAAAATAAAAAAATCTGTGAAAAAAATAAACAAGTAAAAAACCCAGTCATCATCTAATATCGAGGCAGTCCAGTCTTCTGTAGCAACCGCCGCAGGCGTAATGTCTCGTCTCGCGATCTACCCTCAGAACCCAGCGTGCGCCGAGTCCCACGAATCACCAAAGGACTGGCCGTCCTCCTCCGCCGTCCGCGGGTCCAGCCTTGTCAGGGCCTTGGCGATAGCCGCCGTGATGCCCGGGATGCGCGAGTGGTCAAACATGTTGAAGTGGTGGCCGTCCACGTCGAGTACATCCACGAACATGCGCTCGTCGTAGCGCTCCCATCCCAGCGCGCTGCGCGGCCCCGCGCCGCGGTCCGCGTCGATGGCCGCTGTCCAGTCCCACCGCGGCAGCTCCCACCGCGCGATCATCCGGCGCGCCTCGCGCATCGCCCGCATCGAGAGCACCTGGTTCTTCGTCTTGCCCTCCTCCTCGCGCGCCTGCGCCTCCGGGTCCTCCTCGTTATCCAGGGAGATGACCTGCTGGCGGCGCTCGGCGAGGAGCGCGGGGAAGGCGCTGTCGATCATGAGGATGCCGCGCACGCGCAGGTCCGGGTCGCCGTGCAGCTGGCGCGCGACCTCGAGGCTGGTCATGCCGCCGAGGCTCCAACCGCCGACGAGTATGTCCACCGGGCCAACGCCGCCGTTGTCGCGCCGCTTGGGGGTGAAGGAGTCGGCGGCGACGGCGGCGCGGATGCGGGTGATGTACTCGGCGGCCATCTCGGGCACACCGCCCTCGAAGCGCCGCCCGCTGAAGAAGTGCGGGTTGCGCACGCCGTAGGTGAAGCGCTGCAGCGGGTCCAGGCAGTGGTAGGCAAAGGTGGTGCCGCCGCCGTCGTGGAAGAGGAAGACGGGCGTCTTGCCGCTCCACGACTTCATCCGCGCCCAGCTCTCGGGCTGCACGAGCTCGGGGTTCTCCTCAATCATGCCGGGCATTGCTGGGCGGAGAGGGGGCGCCGAGGATCGGAAGAAGGTTGTCGATGGGCGTTGCTTCGCTCACCGCGTGAGTGTTAGCGCTTGGCGTTTCTTTCTTTTTCAAATATTTTCTTATCGGAGCGATGTTTGCCAAGTTGTCGTCAAACTGGCTCGGACACAGCGCAAGGTGGCGGGGCAATTTCCGTCTTACCGCACTGTGCGAAAGTTAGCGACAATTGCTGCCCAAGCACCGAACCTCGCAATACCAGGTGCAAATGATTAAAGAAGAATCAAGAACTGCCGGTAGATACTTTTCAAAACTAAGTATTGTGAGTTTATAAAATTTATCTTTTATCCCAACCTGCACAGCTTCGGCTGCAAAGCGAAGCGACGCTTACCTCATCGAGGTGTTTTAATGGTGTTTGCTATCTCCCGTCTGAGATGGTTATCTCCTTATTTGAGAATAGAATATTTAAAAGAACCCAAAGCTCTCGATTTTCGCGGCCGCTGGTCTACAGCCGTCTCAATCATGTACTGATACCTGCACGTTGTACCATAGAGCAAGCACCGCCTCTACTCTCAATCAGCACTCCCTAACTACTACTCCTTGGGCTCAGACGAGCCGGCCTGTCAGCGTCGGCTGCTGATACTCAAAGGAGGCTTATTTGCCGGCCCCGACGGAGGTACTGATGCCGTCTCGCTCATTTTGCTATCAATGGCAAGATTAGACTAGCATTCCACTCTTTCTGATTCGTAGCTTCACCTTTTATCGACTGGGTCTGTGCCATTTCTGTCATCCTTGCGTTGCAGTAGAATCTGCCGTGAACCGTTACTCTCGTCTAGAGATTATTGCTTAATATGCTACATATATACAGAAGAGAAAATTTCTCCTATTTCGTTGGACCATCCAAATAGCCCTGGAGCTTCCACAAAAGCAAGTGCAACTGCACCATGGTCTTGGTCGGCCAGCTCTTCAGCACCAGCAGCCCCTTATCCCTGAACACGTCCGACTCGCCGCGCAGCCTCGCGACCTCTTCCTCGCCCAGCAGCCAGTTTAAGTTATGAACCGGCATCTTGGAATCGTAGTTGGCGTCGACGACATCAAACGTCGCGTGCTGCCGCGCCGTCGCCCTGTCCTCCGCCCGCGGCAGCCACAGGATGCAACCGCGCCGCTCCACGTCCTTGACGTCCGCCCACCGCGCGCAGGGCTGCACAAACTTGTGATTCGCCACGGCTGCTCGGCGGATGAGCTCACCGGCCGCCTCGCGGCGCATCTCCCGCAGCACCACCTCGCTCATGTCGTGCCGCCACACTGGCGCGCTGGCGTCCGGGCTCACAGACATGCCCGCCCGGCGCGCGAGCAGGGAGCCCCGTAACCGCTTGTTCGGCCCCGACAGTGCATCGAAGACGGACTTTTGCGACGCGACGTACCCCGTCACCCGGGGTGCATGCTCGTCTGCGCTGCCAGGGCTTGCTTTGCTAGCTGACGCCGCGATGGGCGTCCCGTCTGCTCGTATTTCATGGTTTTTTTGTATGTGGCCGTAATCGTCGTTTGAGGGAGCTAGCCAGCCTTTCTTCGTTTCTGGATGTCGAATTACGTCGAATCGCTGTAAAAAGTATCGCGGTTGATGCGTCTTGGTGACGGGACAGTATCGCAGCGGTGTTGCCAGGGCCTGCGCTGTGCATTTGTTAGCTGTCAAAGGTTCAAGGGTCCCAATTAAAACTGCTTTGCATAGAAACCGTACCGAATGGGTTCTTCCGAAGATGCTTTTGGAACTGGCCAGTTGCTGGCCGCGGCGGTTCTTTTGCTTTTCGCCTCCGTGATTTGATCCACGCGGGGTCAAACAAGGGGGACATGGGCAGCTCGCCAGAATCGGTCGATATCGTCTTTTTCTTAGAATCGAGTGTGATTTTCTCTCCGTACTTGTCGTCGTTGAGCCGCGCGCCAACCTTTTCAAGCAGCGCCTCGTCCGTCAAAGAGGCACTGGCATGCGACGTCCATCGCCGACCCGCAAACGCCAGGTCAGAAGCACGCAGTCTGCGCGAAACGTCTGTCGTGCATCGCTTCATGCTGGCTCGCGCGAGTTGGCCTTTTGCACGCACGCGACAGCTCGGTGGTATCGCAATTAAAAGAGGATATCGTCGGAGCAAGAATTGGGGGCGCTGGAAATCATGTCGGGGTCTACCTGTGGATCCCACTTAAAACGGTCCCGCTAGCTGCCCTGCATGGAAGCTCCAAGCTTCCATGTGAGCTTTGCTCTTCCAACATCAAACTCCACAACCATGTATCGAACTGCGAGGATATTGCCGGCGCTGCGCCGATTGCCCACGAGGCAGACGAGATGCTTCGGATTCTCTGAATCGTCTAGGGCGGCACCAACTATGGATTATCTGCCGATGCCGTACATTGAAGAGACGTCTGTGAGTGGTGACGCAACAGCGGCTTGCCGCGGGAAATGCTAATTGATATGTAGGCCGCGGGTCGAAAGACATGTATGGTTGCAGAATGCCACGGACTACGATTAATAGGAGACTGACGCATTGTAGGGGACATTTTCTCCAAGCTACTTCAGGTAGGACCTTGCTGCCGGTGCGATAGACTTGCGACGCACTAACAAAGCCCAGGAGCGCATTGTCTGCCTCAATGGCGAAGTCAACGACTACATGTCCGCCTCGATTGTGGCCCAACTTCTCTGGCTGGAATCCGACACCCCCGAAAAGCCCATCACAATGTACATCAACTCGCCTGGAGGTTCCGTGACGTCAGGTGGGTTCAGCGCTGGCCCGGCACACGTTGCGACTCTCTAACAAGCGGCGAATTTAGGAATGGCCATTTACGATACGATGACATATATAAAGTCGCCCGTCTCGACAGTGTGCGTGGGCGGCGCGGCGTCCATGGCGGCCATCCTGCTCGCGGGCGGCGAGGCTGGCAAGCGGTTCGCGCTGCCGCACAGCTCCATCATGATTCACCAGCCGCTCGGCGGGACGCGCGGGCAGGCGTCGGACATTATGATCTACGCCAACCAGATCCAGAAGATTCGCGAGCAGTCCAACAAGATTATGCGGCACCACCTGAACAAGGCCAAGGGCCACGAGAGATATACCCTCGAGGAGGTCAACGAGATGATGGAGCGAGACAAGTACTTGAGTGCTGATGAGGCGCTTGAGCTGGGCGTCATTGACGAGATTCTGACGAAGCGAACAGATGCGGACGTCAAGGATGAGGACAAGGCTCAATCGTCAGGCACTCAGTCGTGAGACAGGCGTGGATAACGGGTTATACTGATGGGTTATGGACACGTGTGTAATAATTAGGAGACACAACATACCAAATTCCCTTGCCATAAGTTGCATCTGCTGGTGTTATAAAAGTGCTGTTCGGCTGAATGTTCCTTTTGACCGTAACCGTTTTTCCGATGCCGGACCAAGTCTAGCTCGAGGTGCAGGGGTAGGTGTGTTGTGGATATTCGACACGACTCCGGGATTTTTATATTGCATGTTCTGCACGCGCAGTATCTTGATAACAATATTAGAGCCGGCTTAATAAAATGCATGCAGTACTTGTGTCTGCTACTGTCTTTTGAGCTTTAGCTGTGGCTGGTTGTGTTCAGGGCAAATCGATCGTCGCTATTGCCCCAGCCAATAACGATGCGGCAATTACAATAATCAGCTCCAAGCGGGCCTCTAACTTTTGGCGGGGAGCCGAAGAGCTCCAAGTCACAGGGACAGAGATCACAGGGAAGATCACAGGGACAGACACCAAATGGGGCAGCACCGAAAATAAAAGCCAATTAAAAAATCACCATAAAGAGAAACTTGATCTTGACTCACCTTTATTTTTCTGCGTTTTTCTGGCTCAGCGCGGCATCATCGGCAGCGGCGGCGTCTGTCAAACGACCACCAACACAATAACCGAGACCGTTGTCGGCCGTTGTCTGTCCGTCACCCTTTAAGTTTTTCCCTTTCAACCATCCATTGCATCACACCTCCGCACACAATGCTGTCCCATTGCCTGCGCCAACGGCCTGTTTCCGGTCTGGCCAGCCTATCCAAAGCTTCTACTAGCATCATCAATGCCACACATAATAGGTACGGGATTCAATTGACCCTCAGGGCTTTGACTAACGCGACCAGCCGCTACCTCTCGACAACATCGCCTCGTCGCGCCAATGACGAGCCCACGCCGCTCAACAAGGTGTCGGGCACCATCACGCAGCCCAAGTCCCAGGGTGCTTCGCAGGCCATGCTCTACGCCACCGGTCTCTCCGAGGCTGACATGAACAAGGCGCAGGTCGGCATCTCCTCGGTCTGGTTCGAGGGCAACCCGTGCAACATGCATCTCCTAGACCTCTCCAAGGCGGTGCGCGACTCGGTCAAGAAGGCTGGCTTCATCCCCTACCGCTTCAACACTATCGGCGTCAGCGACGGCATCTCCATGGGCACCACCGGCATGCGCTACTCCCTGCAGAGCCGCGAGATCATCGCCGACTCCATCGAGACTGTCATGAGCGGACAGTGGTACGACGCCAACGTCAGCCTGCCCGGCTGCGACAAGAACATGCCCGGCGTCGCCATCGCCATGGGCCGCGTCAACCGCCCCAGCATCATGGTCTACGGTGGAAGCATCAAACCTGGCTGCACCAAGGCCGGCGCCCCCATCGACATCGTCTCAGCCTTCCAGGCCTACGGCCAGTACATTAGCGGCGAGATCACCGAGGAGGAGCGTTTCGACATTGTCCGCCACGCGTGCCCCGGCCAGGGCGCCTGCGGCGGCATGTACACGGCCAACACCATGGCCACCGCCATCGAGACTATCGGCCTCACCCTGCCCGGCAGCAGCAGCAACCTCGCCGACAGCCCGGAGAAGATGGCCGAGTGCGCGAGCGTCGGCGAGGCCATCAAGAACCTGCTCAAGGAGGACATTCGCCCCCGTGACATCATCACCCGCCAGGCGCTCGAGAACGCCATGGTCGTCATCACCGTCCTCGGCGGCAGCACCAACGCCGTGCTGCACCTGCTCGCCATCGCCGACGCTGCCGGTGTCAAGCTTACCATTGACGACTTCCAGAGCGTCTCAGACCGCATCCCCTTCCTCGCCGACCTCAAGCCCTCGGGCAAGTATGTCATGGCCGACCTGCACGCCATGGGCGGCACGCCCGCGCTGCTCAAGTACCTCATCGGGGAAGGGCTCATCGACGGCTCCGGTGTCACCGTCACCGGAAAGACCATGAAGCAAAACGTCCAGGACGCTGTCGACTTCCCCAGCGACCAGGACATCATCCGCCCGCTCAGCAACCCTATCAAGCCCACCGGCCACATCCAGATCCTGCGCGGCTCCCTCGCGCCCGGCGGCTCCGTCGGCAAGATCACCGGCAAGGAAGGCCTGCGCTTCGAGGGCGCCGCGCGCGTCTTCGACAGCGAGCCCGACATGATCGCCGCCCTCGAGCGCGGCGAGTTCAAGAAGGGCGAGAAGAAGGTGGTCATCATCCGCTACGACGGGCCCAAGGGCGGGCCCGGCATGCCGGAGATGCTCAAGCCGTCGTCGGCCATCATGGGCGCCGGCCTCGGCAAGGACGTCGCGCTGCTCACCGACGGCCGCTACTCGGGCGGCTCCCACGGCTTTATTATTGGCCACATCGTGCCCGAGGCCGCCGACGGCGGGCCCATCGCGCTCGTCCAGGACGGCGACCACATCGTCATCGACGCGGAGAAGCGCGTCATCGACCTCGAGGTGCCCGAGGAGGAGATGGCGGCGCGCAGGAAGGCGTGGAGGGCGCCGGCGCCGCGCTACACACGAGGCACGCTGACAAAGTACGCCCGCCTCGTCACGGACGCGTCCAGCGGCTGCGTGACGGACAAGGCGCAATGATGGAAGAAGTTACTGTGTGAATGCGCTTTTCGCTTATCTTTTTTTTGTCATTATGTTTTTTGTCTTTTGAAAAGAGAGGCCCGTCGAGTTCTGTCAACGAGAAAAGTTTCAAATTGGGAGTTTTCTTTTTCCTTTTCTTTTCAGGAAATACCATGTAGTGGTACGTGTTGTTTGTCATTGCATTTAGCTGTAGCTACATGTTCATAATTGAAAACCCAGTTACGTTTCTAACTTTGAAAATCGAAATGGGAGGCTATTCTGCGATGGCTGACAACTTGCCTTATGCGAGTGACCATGTGCGGCATGTTGTCGACTCAGGACTCCCCTCCCCCGAGCTGGGCCCTGATCTGCATCGTGTTGGGCTAATCCTTACGTCGAGGGATGGAGGACTCGGTGTGTTACTCAGAGGAGCTGCAGGAGGCGGGCTTCGAGTACGCAGGCGAAAGCATTGCAGAGGCGGAACATTTATGCCGCAAGGAGCATCGGCAGGGGGCTAGAGCGACGGGGAGGCGACCCGGCGATGCCTATCGAGTCCAGTTCATGCATCAGAATACTGGAGCTGCTCCGCAAGTTCGCAGCTATGAAGTCATCTATGTTGCATGCCAAGGTGTCTCGCGCATGTTACTTAAGTAGACCGCCAGGAGCAAAGTGAGGTGACGCAAAGGGAGCTAGCTCTCCATTAAAACCACCACCACCATCATCATCATTCAAATTTCCGTTGGTATCTTTGTATCGCAAATTTCCAAAAATGCAAGGGCCGCCGTCCTGAAGAACGGCATGAAGTCGAGGAGCTGCTCGTCGTTGTACAGCTGGCTGTAGTGCTGGATCAGCTGCTTGATGATGCTCACCGCCTGCCTGCACGCTACAATGGGCAGAGTCCCGTCCGAAGTGATGGCGGCTGATTCGAGAACGTATGGTGTCAGAAGACACATGACGCCAAACTGATAATACGCGCTGAGATGAGATGAGAGGTGAGAAAAGTACGAACCAAGACTCCGTGGCCGGGTGGGTTGTGAGGACTAACTGGGAAAATAGTATCAACGGCGTCTCGTAGGACGGGCTGCTGGTGTAGGCGAAGAAGGATTCATACCAGCGAAGGCCGTTCTGGTACACCTTGATTGCCTCGTCGAAGGTTTTCTCGGAAAGAAACCTGGCCTTGTACAACCATTCGGTAAACTCGAAGAGCTTGGCGGCGATGACCTTGGGGCTGTTGGGCAGCAGACTCGGGTCTCGCGCGAAGAAGGCATTATCTGAAGAGTCTCAGCGACGTGTTCTGGAAAAAGTCGTGTTTGAGGCAATTCCCACCTATGATTGAACCGGAGAGGTTGGCTTTGGATATTGTGGTATCAGGGCTGCTGCTATTACACAGCGGGGACTTGTCCATCCCGACTTTGATGGCCAGTTCATCCAAGGATTTGTGGTAATCCTGGATTAAGAGCAGAAATCTGAGGCAAAGTATCAGTTGGATTCTTGGATCCATCATTACGAAACAGATCGCGTTACCTGTTGAGCGACAAGGCAGCAGAATATGTGCTGGTGAGCGTCTGTCGATCAACACAGTCGGGCTGTGCACGGTCGGCCTCCCACTTGTCGGCAATAGCCGCGCCAAAATCACCGGCAAAGCCTATACCGTCCTTGATCTTTTCGCAGTTGAGGCAGTACAGTGCGAGTATCCCCACGGCCTGGATGTCGGCGATCCGTTGGGGCAGCCCGGACCCGTTGTACAGGGCGGCTATGGTCTCGCGCGCAAATGCGTCGCCGAGGCGCCCTTGCCTGACGTCGTCGCCGCTGTGCACGCGCGGAATCACGATGGCCGCCATCTTTTCCCGAGCCACTACAGTCGCTAGGGCGAGGAGGGCGTCCAGGAGGGCCGGGGAGCAGTGCGGCCCGGCGCCGGACTCGAGGTCGCGCATGAGGTGGGCTTTGCTGATAGGGCAGAATGGGAGGCAGTCCCGGGCGAGTATGAAGTCAAGGAGCTGCGGGAGCTGCGACCTGTAGTAGGCTAGGTTGGCTTGGACGTGTGAGCGCGTGGGGGACGACGCGGCCCTGGGGGGCGTCGCGACGCTCGCGGGGAGGGGGCTCTTGGGGCAGCTGTCTTGGACGCTGGAGAGGAGGGTCTTGGGACTCGATACCGAGGTACGGATAGAAGCCGAGGAGCCGCCTAGCAGAGAATTGTTGCAGTTAGTTAGGATGCCGGAAAGAAGGAGCGGGGGGGGGGGGGGGGGGGGGGGAGTGTGAGCTATGGCAGGTAGATTCGTGTGCTTCGTAAGATGGTCCAAGTAGGAGTGTATGTAGTAGTCGTACCACGGCTGTCTCCGTCTCCGTCCCTGTCTCGGTCACGGCTGCCGGGGCTTTGTGCTATCATCTCGGCGACGTCGGCGCGCGAGTGGCCGTTGGAAAGGCGTTGCAGGATGTCGCTTAGCTGCGCGGGGCTCGTCTTGCGAGATGAGATGGCGTCGAGCAGAGCATTATTTTCCGAGTTGACTGTCTGCAGCCTGGCTACCTCATCCCGCAAGTCCGCCTTGGAGATGCGCGTGGGCGTGAGATAGACGCAGTCGACGCCGGCGTCATGGCAAGCCTTGCAAGCGCTCGCGCCGTCTCCATCGCACTACGTGGGTGACGATGACAAGAAAGTGTTAGGACGCGAGGTTTGTCTACAGTGAATGGGTGAGTGAAAATGCCTGTCTCGGCTCTCACCTTTCGCTTCCTCTGCCGACAGAGCTCGCAGGCGTGATATGCCAGCGATGGCCTACGCGGCATGGTGGGAAGGAGCCCGCGTCGACTTGGCGAGGGAGGGTCTCGACTGCCTTTCGAAAGCTATTGTACAGGAGAGAGTAGAAGTGAAGAAAAAAGAGAAGAGAGAAGGAGAAGGAGGGCTAAGGAGAGCTCAGGGAGGGAATAATCGATCAACCAGACTTGCTGCTGGGAGACGACTCCGACCGAGGGGAGAGGAAGATAGATCTTGGGGCACGGCAGGAGGCTGGACCGCAAATGGCGAACAAGGCAGCAAGACCCCAAGGCCCTGCAAACAAGATGCATATCACACCAAACCGACAGAAAGTGAAGACGGGCGCTCCTTCATTGGTCTGAACCCCCCTCCCCCACCTGCACGCTCACCTGCCTGCACACACTGGCGCTGCACACCCTTTGACGGGGTTACTTGTACAGATTGCAGACCAAGCATTCACCAGATACAACCGACTTTAGACCTCAGCCCCTTGGTCGAACAGGGCGGACCATGCATGCTGCGGCCACGCTTCCCGAGACTCTGGCCGGTCAGTTACGGATGCGGCATTGCGAATTGGGCGGCCATGCCCAACCGACATGTGTCGTCATACGAATACAGACAGCTGAGCGAGGCTAGATTCTAGCAATGTACGGATACCAGTAGCACATTTCGCCAGAGGAGAAGGGACGACCCTTGGTCCTCGCTTTCATCACGCCCAAGTGGGTGCTTCATGTCAGGCAGCCACCAGGGCAAAAAACGGCCAAGATAGGCGTCGGGCAAGAAACCCACCTCGCCTCCCATGCGGAGAATTGAAAGGTGGAAGGAAGGGGGCCTTTTCAACTTTTGTTTGTTTGCCGATAATCTCTTCCTAATGCAGATAAAGAGGGGAGGGACGCCACCGAGATGGCCACATCCTGTTGTTCCCAGGACGGGGAGCACGCGCCGAAATGCACGGCACACAAGACTGGAGGGCGATATGCGTCTGCTGAATCTTTGTTTCCCTGTCTTGCTGGAGCACACAGCTGCGGCTGCCTTTATCAGACGCAGAGACACTTATGCACGCATACTTGTCGTCTACTATATCTGCAGTATCTCAACCCCCAGGCTACGCGAGCGAAAACATCACCTCATAAGGGAGTAAAAACAAATCAGTATCAGGAATAGGGTTAGTTGGTCAGGTACAGTATGAACCCCTGTTCGCGCGTCAGCCCAGGGGAAGAAGGAAAGGCTTGCCATTGGATAAGTTATTATTAACTCGGCCTCGTGACACAGGGCTTAAGGAGAAAATGCTCCTGAAGGCTTAAACTTGAATTTGATTCAAGAGAGGCTACTGCCTTCAGCGAACAAGAACAAGAAGCAGACGACGGGAGTAACTAGTTAGTTAAGTCATTGTGAATGGGGTTGGGGGTGAGGTCTTCAACCCGCGTCCAATGCCAATACTATTTGTCCAAGCCGGAGCCAGATTCGACATCTTCCGCGTCCAACTTGGTTCCTGCTCTTGTGACGAGGTAAAAAGCGGACTCACAGATTCTGCGGGACCAATCTCATTGTCCCCTCGAGATCCTGTCTCCCTGTTTCTAGTAACGTTAGCGGGCGGCAGAAAGGCGGGAAGGCCCGCCTTGCCACCTTTCTGAAGTCATAATCTCGTCATAATGCCTCCTTTGAAAGCCGCTAGAACACCTTTCTCGTAGATACCGGCCTAGTAAAGTCGTTCGTTGCAAATTCGCTGCCCCGCTCCACCGCCTTCCCTTTCTGCTATTCAGCCCCTCTTTTCGCGCGATTCAGTGAAGCTGCCCCACTTTATGCACCTGGCCGCTTTACGGATTTCTATAAGACTCGACCGCCATCCTCTCCAAGGTCTTCCGCCCATCATTTTCACATTCCCACCCATTGTCCTCTCGTCTCCCTTTGCCTCGACAGCATCACATCCCCCCTTGCCTAGCTGCAGCGACACTCACCCGCACATGTCGCAATTTTGTCAGCTGAGGCCACAATGCTGACCCTACTCGTGCCGTCCCGGCCGTGACGACGCGACTGACGAGTTTACTAACGCTGGGTCCATCCTGAACGCCGTTTCGCTACCTTTCGAATTTCCGATGACCTTGTTTATGGAAGTTTTTTTTGTTGTCGATACGCCGCCGAAAGTGACGAAAAACAACGAGAGCCGACTGGTTCTTTGCCGCTCATCGCCACTGGAAGTTCCCACTGCAAAGAGCATGGCGAAGCGTGCACTGCCACGTCAGCTTTACTAAGGGCTGAAACACGGTGACGTGTTCAGCTCTACACCGCCAGACGTCGGACGCTTTCCGAATGACACGTGTCCAAGCCAACTTCAGCAGATCCTCATGGCCACCGGTGTACGCTCGCCAATGACCTACTCGGCGTGGCATAGCGGAAGCCATGGACTGGCTTACATGTGGGGGGAGTCTGACTGCAATGCATGCGGCTTGCATTAACTGTGTATCAAACTACAAAAGAGCCACCGATAAAGGCCCGCCGATCTGCGACCGCGTGGGGAGCCCCTGACCACGTCTCGGCGTCGTGATTTGCCATCACGGCGAAGCTGCATCAGCTGCGTGCGACTAATGCAGCCGGTACACTCAACTCGGTCCAATCATACGATATTTGCTTCTCGGATGTAAGGTTTCCGATACCTTGCTTCGGGCTTCGCAACGGAAGACAAGCTATGCTAGGACGTGATTCGCTGGCTTGGCCGTTCGGTGGTGGCTTGGGAGCCCCTCTCCTAGGTTGCGAGGCACCTATGCGCTTTCTGAAGTGGAAAAAAGGGTGTTGCGACGAAGTTGGCTGGCTGTGCAACAGAACGCTGCATGTTGCCTACGTCAGCTAGAACGCTACAACAAAGCGAGTGCCCAGAAGCATTGGCAGGTCCAGATGGATGGCTCGTTCTACGGCCGCTTGAGCCGCGAAACACGACGATATATAGCTGGCCAGTTTCCCTCGTCCTGTTTGTGAACTGGACCTGCACCCTCATACTTCTTCGTCTTCCTAACCCTTTCTTTGGTACGACTACGACAAACAAATCGAGGCTTACTGAAAATGATGGGCTCCTCCGATCCCTGCACCGAGGATAAGTTGTCTGAGAGACTCGGCTTCTTATCTGACTCTCCGATCTCGATCGCTTCCTCCCGAGCCAGTTCTGTTAGTTCCCGTGATATTTTCTCGGGTGGGGGAACAGAAAAGCTCGAAGTCAACCGCGACATGAATCCCGAGCCTAGCGATGCAGTCCTGAATCATTCATCATCGCATATTGTCGAAGACAGAACAGCATTCTCATCTGCCGACAATGAGGATCGCATTCAGGCACTCATGGCCAAATATGAGCAGGTAATGAGCGGCCAGGCTGCCCAGACTCATTGTATCGGGTCCGATATCTTGGCTACTCGAGGTACGGTAGATTCAGATGTTATGCAACCGGCTACGGGTTGGCTAATCGAGTTCTTTAGGTGACGATGAAGACGCGGCGGCGTTACCCGATGTACATGACCGCAACGACCGAAGGGTTGATGAGCCGAAGAAAGCTGATACACTGGATGGGGACTCCATGTCGCGCAGGACTCGCCGTGGCAAGAAACAGCGCTCTGGAGGCCCGAGTCGTGTTCAGAAGAAAAACGCTACAGTGAGGAGCGGCAAGTCCTATACCTTTTTACGTTTGGGAGGAGCACGACAGGCGGCGAGAGGCGCTATAGAGTGCGAAGTTCATTGGGCGCCTACCTGGCTGCCAGTCGCCTACCTCGAAGGGAATGACGCCTTGCAGGAAGCTAGAGATTTAGTGGTGGATTTGTTTGGTTCTGAGACGTGGCACAAGGAGGCACGAAAGCTAGGGTTGTTGCTGTGACGAACACAACAGGCCTTTATTTAGTACGTGATTATGCCTCGTAATATTGACTATCACTCTGCAGCGTGCCGTTTTAACACGAAAAAGCCGTTTTGGTCATTGCTCCGGTGCCATTGGTGCCCATGTTCTAGCGACGAAAAGTCTGACTGAGCCTGCTTAATTATGAGCGTTCGCTCATATGTAGCGGCTGATGCCGCTCGAGTGCGGTTCTGCTGCACCGACAAACCTTTTGGCCAGCTCTGAGATATATAGCCTGCGCCTATGTTATGGAATTTGCTTGCATGTTATTTGTGTCATCGGGAAACATACCTTAGGCTGTCGATGAAAACTTACATAAAAATACAACAGTCGACAGCAAGCATCTGTCCGCATCGACAGCTGGGAAATTTTAATGGGTCAGCATGTTAATCGTCCGTTGTCCTCCTTCTGTTCTTTACTGCCCACGGCTTCAGCCCACGTTCCCCACTTTGACCGCAGCCCATATGTCGCATTGCAAAACGCCGGCATACCACATGCAAACCCCGCATGGCTCCAATTGAAGGTCTACAAAGCGATGCTGTAAACCCACACTGATCTAGTCTCGCGGTGGAGAAGCCAGGCCACTGCAGACCGACCCACCGAGCCGAACTAAAACACGCAACGCTATTCGTCCAAGCGATGTCCTCCCGGGAAGACTACAGCATACCGAAACACGTTCTACTAGGACGAACAAAGCACGATGAGTCGCCGAATCGAAGTCTCCCTGAGTCAGTAAACCCTGATGCGGTGACGCAGCAACTTCAATGGCAGACACCCGCTGTCAGCATGACAACGTGTCACAGGATAAGCAGCGCCGTATTAACCCCACCCCGCCCCAAAGGGCTCGGTGAGTTTGGCAAAAGTCTCAAATGTTTCGTCCCATTTCTATCCTTGCAACCGTGCAGGACTAAGAAAGCCACTCATGCTGTAACAATTCTGCCGCAGACTTTCGCGCCATCGGGTCAATTGCCAGCATACTTTTAATGAAATCGATGAAGATACCAATTTCAGTCTCTAGCATATCAGCAGGCTTAATGAAGGGCTTCACGTCGCCGTTAACCAAGCGCTCAAGGCTCGTTGGTTTTAAGTTACGAACTCGAATAAGCTTCCCTGGAGATTCACATACATTAGCAAAGTAGCCAAGTGGCAGTACGATGGATGTGGAGATTATACCTTGCTCATCGAAAAATTCGGCGGAGCGACGCCCCTTCTCAAGCAGGGTAGACGGAAACGGGCCGAGAACTTCAGCAATCCTTGCCAAATGGTCATCCTCGGCGGTCCATGTTCCGTTTTCTGACGCTTTTCCAGAGAAGAGAACTATGCCTTGAACAAACTCCACAACCTGTTTGTATCAGGCCAAAAAAATTAGCATTTACCACAACAGGGCCGTTTAGTATTCTTACAAGGCACCCAAGGCTCCATATATCAACACCAGTATCCCAGGGAGCGCCGATAGTTACTTCGGGTGCCCTCAGCGCGAGTGACTGAATTAGATCTGAAAGATGATTCTCCCGCCAGGAAGCTAAGCGCAAGTCAGCAGGCTTTTCGACTAGAGACGTTGACAGCTACGTACCAACGCCAAAGTCAATGATCCTGACGTGCAGCGATGCCATATCGGTGACGAGCGGTGTCGTGATAACTTCCCGAAGTGGGACTATAGCACCATTTTGGCGACCGATCGACCGTGGAGGAACAGATTCGAGGTACTCCGAAATGGTATCGTTTGGAGTTTCCAACTCCAATAGTATATTCGTCGGCTTAAGGTCTATTTGTTAAATCAGCAACGAACTACAGCAGGTTCTCCGTGATGTATTGCACCATACCTGTATGAATGATGCCGCACTCTCTGTGAAGAAAGTCCAGCCCCGTTAGAAGCTGCCTCACAATTTCTTTCACAGCCTTCACAGGTAACCTTCCGTCTTCGTATTTGGCGGCTTGGAAGTCTAGATGATGCCCTAGCACGTCAAAAACGAGGCAAACGTGGTCTCCATTTGGCCCTCTATGGTTGAATTGTCCAAGGAGATGCAGTAGGTATTTGCAGCCTTCATGAGAACTGCTCCGAGACACCTCCAAAATCCTCGAGAGAATCTCACGCTCAAAGATATCGTGAGAGCCGCCATAGCAATCAGCTCTCAGCATTTTTAGTGCCACGTATCGCTGGCATCTGCGTCATCAGCAACTTGGTTTGACCAGACAACGGGCAACCTACTTCGAGTCTCTAGCAAGCCATACTGTGGAATATTGTCCGTAGCCTAATTTTCTCAGGATAGTGTATCGCTTAGAATTGAAAGTATCGCCGAGCGAGACAGGATGAAAACCTCCACGTTGGTAATAATCCGGCTCTTCTAGGCATTGTTGAGAGTTAACCGGCTTCGACAACGAAAGCTGCCATAGCGGCGCAGAAAGCCTTGAAAACCGGCTGCGCGCATTTGCTAGCGTTGCTTTTATTAAATTTATCATGTTTCTGAAATGCTGGAACGTCTAACGCGGGTCGCGTCACTCTGCATGTCGAAGATATACGCGTGGCATGGGATTGACGAGACACGTGAGCGGTTTAACGTTGTTCCGCCCGCTCAAAATTCATGTAGGTCCTCGCATTGCTAGTCGAGAAGGTTCTCCTCTCTCTATCCATAAATTTCCAACTGTGCAAGATACGTGCAAATGCTCCGAACAGCAATCCTCAATTTCCCTCTCAAAGCTATCAGATGGTTTAGAGATGATATCTACAGAAATAGCCCCGAAAAGCGGCTGGAGGCAGAGACAGCAATTAAAAAGTTTTATGACACGAACAAAGTCGACTTGGAACGACGCGGAGTCGCTGAAGCGGTCGTTAAGTGAATAAATGGATGTCTTGACGGGAAGTGAAAACAGTGGCTAACATGTATCAGAGGAGCAAAACATAATGACCCCATAAACCCCGATCCCAAGGGTGACCATTGGACTGTGGAGATGATCAAGGAGAACGGAGACTTCGTGACGAAGAAGCATGTGTACCCTGATGCGGGAAGCTAATTAGGCTATGTGTGAAGTTTCGATGGCAACTCCTTGATGAGAAAATAACAATGATCTGAGCGTCAAGTTCTTCACACTGCTGAAGACGGCTTAATGCCGGCGGAAGTAAAGGCGAAGTATGTTGCAATGCTGCTCGTTCGTTCCTCCGTCCCATTATGCTCAGTAGAAAGTTGGTGCCTGATACTTAACAGCAAGCCCCGCAGTTACATGGGCTGCGCCTAAGGTACTTTAGCCACCAAAAACAACGCGGTTTAACTTCGGGCTCGAATGACATTACATCACTGGATACCCACTTGAAGGCCCCGCATGGTTATTTACGGGCAGTCATGGACCCCATCGGCGCCAGGTGGTAATTTTCTTTCCCAACTTTTCATTACTTCTTACGACTCGAGTGGCTATCATCGTTAAGAGCGTAACGTTTCTGGATATTTTCATCGCGACAAAACAGCGCTAAGTGCTGCGGAGGTTCCGGAGTTCGAACACATACAGAAGCAGCCTTGTCGCAGTGGTGTCAGTTCGTATTGTTTCGAGACAACTCCAGCTCGTGTCTGCATTTTTTCCCCTGCAAATCGGAGAGGCAGTACACTCATTGTGTCTATGGCGGTCAGAAAGTCAGGAATCAAAACTTCACTTTGGCGCGTGACTAACTTGCTTCTTAGGTTGGCGACGAGGCCCTTGCTGGGCGAGAGGAGAACGACATCACTCAGTACTTTCCCGCAACGGCCGAAGATAGAACAATTTACTTCAAAGGCTATTACCTTTCGATATACCAACAGCAGACGGGGGACTACAAAACACACATCGACAACGCAAACCCGTCGACAGAGTCAGCTCCGTATAATGTACCTGCAGGATATTCTGTGTATGTAAGAGGAGGGACTGTATATTTCCAAATTTAAGAGGACATAGCATGTTGGAGGCCGAAAAAACTGATCAGGTGGTATCCGTAAACATTTCCACACCAGACAGTAAATGTTACATCTTGGGTATTGTCTTTTGGTAACACAGTGGTTATGCATCCTGTTGTCTCATGGCCTTGGCTTCTTTCCCATTGAAAGAGCCTGCTGTTTTCGATCGCTCCTTTCAGTGGTTCAGGCAAACGTGCCACGCAACTGGCCGGCGCATTCGTATACATGTGTTTCATTTCTGGTTGCACAATGTGAGTGAGTAGAGCTTTAGACCTAGTTCTGGCATTCGTTACCTCTGTTGTCATCACTTGGTGGGCGAGTTTTCTCTCGTGATGTTGATATGCCGATTTCTGCATAAACGATGTTGGCAAGCTGGGGTGAAAGGCGCTTCCTATACTTACGTCTCTCAGCATTTGAATGCTGTATCGAACTTGATGTATTGGTTGGGATAGTTGTTGTTCCTCGTGAGATCCCGAGCTTTGCCGCATAGCTCTCAAGAACCGGATGTTGGAAGGTAGCATCGTTAGCCTTTAGATAGCTTAGTAGCGAAACCCTCTCTGTACTGTTCAAATCAACTATCCTCCGCTTGCCTAATCCTTTGGAACACAGCAAGGCCGTTCCAGCGCCACATTGATCACGAACATCAATGAGAAATTGCTTGTATATCTTTTCCCGTCGTCGTGCCTGCTCGTTTTGCATTATTTTAGCGGCTGTAGACATTAGACCAGATGCATCATCCACGCGTTGCAACACAGTAAGCTTATGCAACGTAGATTGTAATTTCTCGACGCAGTTTCTGACGCTGGGTGGCAATCCGTTGACAGACGACCGCCCAGCAAGTTCCATTTCCAGGGAAGAGACTGTTTGTCGGGCAAGCCGAAGAAGGGTTTGCAGTTCTTCTGTGTTAATCTCGTCATAGCTGTCTTGGTGGGAAAATCCCCGCTTGCCTCCGGCGTTCATGAGTAGGCGTGGAGATTCCATAATTTGGAGGGGTTGCAGAAGAAAAGTGACGGGCAAGAATCAGGATAATGTTGGGGAAATAATGGGTATATACGTGGTAACTACTGGGCAAAATGCCAATACTGGGGCGTGGCGCTCGTTTAAACGCATAGCGCATAGCTGCTTTACTTCTCTTTACCTGTGTTTGCCCAATATCTAGCCCCTCAAAATTCCAGAAAATACACGGCAATTGCCCGGTAAATACCCAGTAAATGCACAGAATTTCCCAGCCATGTCCCAAGTTGCTACTGGCTTGCAGATGATACATGCAGCCGTCCACATTAGTGTTCCCTGGCTGAACACCGAGAAACATTATTTTATCATGGTTTTGGAGTGTAGCAATGGATGTGCTGCTGTTGGGAATCTCAATGATGAGGCGGATCACAGTACCCTGGCTTTTACATGGATGGAAGGTGATGTATCACAAAAAGTGTGCATACGGCTTGCAGTATACCCCTTCAGTCGGATGGCGATATGCTATAGATGTTCCGCTTCTCTACTCGACATTCGACTACGCTTACTATCATCATCCTGCTAGCATTCTTAGGCTTCTTCCTTCCAATTTATGTATATAAGGCTGCGTTTTCCCGGTACGTCGCTTCTCTGCCTCTGGACAAATTCTATACTCAAAAAGCAGCAAAGCTCTTCGTTACCGTCGCAAGTGATCAACATGCCATCCGACATTTTTGGTGCTCTTTACTCGCAAATATCCTTCTTGGACACCTTGTTCCCTGGTTTTAGCATTGCATTAAACTATATCCAACCTCTGACGTCGGGCAAATCTCATCTCGGCGCCCGCCTACTCTGCATGTATGGCCTGGTCACTTTCTTGATGAGGTTTGCCCATGGCCGTGTTGCTAGGATCGTGGAGAAATATTTCAGTTGGTCTACCATGTTCATGTCACAGGGCCACCTAAACTCTAACCGTTCTCAGCGTTTTCTATGGTGCTCCGCCCCTCCGATGATTCGTACGACACCCTGAGGAACTGGGTGCAATCTCAGCCGTTCGCCACAGATACTCGATCCACGATTGTGACTCTCGGAAAGCAAGCTGAGCCGGGGAACGGAGCGACAAAGAACACATTGCAGTACAGTCCAAAGAACTTACGCAAGTCTTTTTGGTACAAAAGCAAGCTTCTTTACCTGCGCGCTGTCCCAGAAGAAGGGTACTTGCATCGTGAACGGTTTCTGCTCTCCTGCATGGGTACGTCGAACGGAATTCTGAAAGAATTTCTTCACGATTGCCAGGTCACGCTGGAGAAAGAAACGGAAAGCAAGACAGCAATTTACATGAACAGCGATGACCGCTGGAATCTCGCTACGCGACGGGGTCAAAAGCGGATAGATACTGTCATCCTTCCCGAGGACGTGAAAAAGGACTTCTTTGACGACATTGCGGAGTACCTTGACCCAGTGGCCGTATCTTGGTACGCCGAGCACGACCAGCTCTACCACCGTGGCTACTTGTTCTATGGCGTGCCCGGAACTGGCAAAACAAGTCTCAGCTTGGCGGCTGCTGGACAGTTTGGTCTAGACGTCTACGCGATGAACCTGTCCAAAGTCAACGATGCGACACTGAGCGACCTAATGCGCAAACTGCCAACACGATGCATCCTCCTCCTAGAGGACATCGATGCCATCGAAAGCGCAAAGAGTCGTGAAAACAGCGATGCTGGGTCGAGCACAAGCAGCAGCGTGACACTCTCTGGTCTTCTCAACGCGATTGATGGCGCAGGTTCCGTGGAGGGTATCTGCCCTTGTCTAGCAAGACCGAGAGAGTAGGAGACAAGGACGAAGGAGTCGTCAACAACCAGGTCGCTCAGGATACCCAGAAGCATATCCAGGAGCTGGCAGCGATGTTCGCTGATCGTGTGCCTGCGATGAAATATAGCCCGGCTCAGATCTTGTCATTTCTGATTGCGCACAGGCATTCGCCTCGAGACGCAGTGGAAAATGTCATCTCCTGGGTTGAAAAGGGGGGGGAAGGTTTCATTCCTCTGAGGCGCTACACTTCTACGATGAACACGAAGAGTGAGGAGGCAGTAGATGTGTTCGTTAGCATGGATGATGTGCAGTCGTGGTCAACAGTGTGTTAGTTTGCAAACTGCCAGCTGCCGGTCCTTATCCATGTTAGTAGTCCGTATACAGTATCTATCGAGGAAAAATATATCAAATTCCTTGAAGGCGGTTGCACAAAACACGAGTGGACGGTTTCTTATACCACGTGCTGAGTTTAGCCATCTCGTTCTACCCGATCATGGGACTTTCGATTGCCGCCCGTATTGTGCATCACTCCGCCGCTATAACCCGCCCTGCCAACGGTCCCAAGCACCCAAGCCCGCGGAGAGGGACACACTCGTTCGGAGCACACAGCTCTGCCCAAGGTCTTTTCTGCTCAAGCTGATGAGCCTGCTGTGGCTCCCTTTGTGAGGGTTTCGACGATTTGTTCAATCTATTGAAACGATCTTGGTACAAAGAGGAAGAATTGAGGAAGTAAGAAGAGAGATATCCTGGATCTCTCGTGAAATAACTGGGTGCGCACTGACCCCTAGCGCTGGCTGTCACAACATGACACCCTTCACCACGGGCCCTGAATCTCTCTTCTTACTGCTTTTTACTTCTTCGATTCTTCCTTTTTGTACCAAGATCCCTGGATTGAGATTCTAACTTCTTCCTAGTCGTCCAAACCTCACAGCTGGTAATTTGGTGACGGGCAAGCTAATTCTTGCCTGTTTATTTTAATGGTGTTGCTGACAACTCATTCTAGCTTCTTTGTTTTAATTGGCAATGCCTGTGGGCCTTGTTGTCAGCAACGTCTTGTTTATTGTGCTGGCAACTAGACACTGCTGACACTCTAGCATCTCCTAGTGCTGGTAATGGTAGTTTAGTAAGTGTTGATAGCTGAGAGTTACTGGTAGCGGCAGTTTAGACAGTGCTGGTAGCTGATAGTTGCCAGCATACTGCGTCAAGCCAGGCGCTGGCAACTGGTGGCTGCTAGCAGGGCTGTTAGCTGAGTTACCAGGCTTGTCCCTGTGCCGGCAAGTGTGGAATTAATTTTGCCAGCAGATTAGCACTAACGCACCTCAGCGGGCAGGTCTGCCTGGGGAACAGCAACCCCCGTTGCCAGCACCTACCTCCGGCCAACGTGCTGGCAACCTTCGCTAGGAGGTGGGATACTGTAGCTTCTGTGTCTCCAGCACCCCCCTCACATTGCCAGCACACTAGCGAACGCCAGTGCTGGCAACCTGGATCGTCCTGAGGCCCGTAGAACCGCTGCCAACACATTGGCGGGAAGTAGGCGCTGGAAACCAAGAAAGGCCTTCCATAGTCATCTACTGCAGCGGCCGACGAGCTGCCAGCACCCAGCCAGCCCTTATGAACAATTGCACAAGAGCCCCTGTACACACATTCCCGGTGTTGCCAGCACCTAAGGCCAGCGAACATGCCTAGACAAATGATAGCCGGATTTTCATTCTCAGCTAATCAGAAGCAACATAATTGAGAGGGCGAGTGTCACGGGTTAGACCCTGTGTGAGGGTTTGGACGATTTGTTCAACCTAGAAGAGAGGTCCCCCTGGATCTCTCTTCTTCCAAGATCGTTTAGATAGATTGAATAAATCGTCCAAGCCCTCACAGCAAGAACGGGGAGAGGCGGGCATGGCGAGATACCTGACCGGTCAAAGACGTCGACTTGTCGCCGGGACAAGATAGCATATCGGGGCCAGAATCCAGCCGGGTGGGGCTCCAGGGCGGCCAGTCCAAGGAGCTGATGGGCCAGTCAAAAGCGTGGACTTGCCGCCGAGGACAAAAATAGCGAGAAGTAGCTTGACAGGGTCCGGCAGGCCGATCTTTTAATTAGAACATGAGGGGTAGCCTTGCTGTCCAGCCGGCGTCTATAAGAATCCCCTTCATTTCCGCGATCATCGACTGGCTAATGTGAAAACGTGGCAAATTAGCAAGCCTTCTTTCTTTGGCCTCGGGGCTCAAGTCCGAGATTATCTCTCACTTAGTTGTTCATTTATTTATCAATTCATAGACTGTCCTAGCCGCCTTCTGACTTGCCCAAAAAGTACGAATCCGTACCTGATCACAGTGTATAGTAGTTTATTCAAGCTTGCATTGGCAATGCAAGCTTCAATGCGACTGATGGGACGCAGATGAGTTGCGAGAGTTTAACGCTAGCTCAGTGATACCGAGATAGTCTGCTACAAAGCCGAACAATATCAGGCTAGCTGTCTTAAAAGAGCTAACGAATAATTGTTGTTGCTCGGGAATGCGCAGGACTTCACAGGCATAATGCACATCGTCATCTTGGCTAAGACTTTATTTCAGAATTTTCATGGCTGAATCAGATGAGGATAGCATAATGGCAACTGCTCGAGAGCGGGTTGCCGTCAGCACTCAATCTACAACAATAACGACCCATGACTAGTGACAATTCTGTGGCCAGTTTGTTTTAAATGTTACTTTTATCAATATTAACTTTTTCAAGGTACCAGCTGAAAGCAAACAAATGATTGCCTAGTGGACCAGTGCGGACACGCATGGCTGCAGCGAAGCTGCCTCGCTGTCTCCAGTCGCTGGACAACATCATGTAGCGCTAAGTGTGATACGCTAAAACAAGCACTTGAAAGTTAACAATCCCTATAAATATCCTAAAGCGCAGGCCTTTTTGAATCGCAAAAGTTGATATATCATACCACCGCAGTAACGATTTGCCTCGCTGTCGATAAATTAGTTCAGCGTATGACAAGACTGAGTTTGCCGAATAATAGTGCAGACAAGATGAGCGCAGGTAAGCTCAAGTGTAAGCACTATATCTGCTGAAGCTCTAACCATGACTCTAGAGGAAGACACCAGCAGCGAAAATTCCCACCATGATGGGGATATCGAAATGCTGGATTATTTTGACACAAGTGGCAACGAATGCGCTGTACAAGGCGCGTGATAGTTTGTTTCGTTTGCAACTTTCATCACTTTAGTTGACTATGCATTATGAAAACTGCGGCTAATCAAATCTGTAGAGGCATCGACTGGAACGAACTGCCAGAAAACTCGGCACAGTTCCAGGATTGTAAAACCGAAGCGGCCGAAGCGAAAGCGCAAGAGGCCTTTGCCTCCACCTCTGCAATTTTGCCGGCATTTTGTCCGATCCGATGCGATAAATTTTTTTGCGCAGACATGGGAGCCCACGTTCACTGCCTGGTTTTCGCTGTTGGGTAGCACTAGAATAGCACCAAATCGTCCGCTTACCGTCCAGAGGCTTGCTGGCGCCGTTCGAGCGCTAGACAGTGTCATAGGCGGCAAAGCCGAACCCTTTCTTCCTCCTAGATTTGGATATGTACAGCTATTTGACTTCCTGGAATCATTGAAGAGCAATATACAACTTCACAACTACTGCGGTACTATTGACACGAAACCCCATCAAACCAATGCTGCGATAGCATATGAGCTCTATCGTAATGCGCAAGACACACCCACCGCTACAGGCCGTTTGCGTCGTTTCAGGCTCATCGGCGGCCGTTGGAAAGACGCTATTCGCTCATCACCCCTTCTTCTGCTCGCATTCTCCAAGACTGCGGCTTCCTTTGCGTAAGTGCGATTGCATATCTTGCACCCTCCAAGTCTGACTCATTCACGCAGGGAAGATCCTACTAAAGCAAATAACCAAACGACCAGGATATTGCTTTCAAAGGCCTTGGAAAGTGTGCCGGATCAACTAAAGAACGTTTGCACTAAGCTGTCTGATGTCGGTAATTGTGCGGCTGCTGACAGCTCATTATGCAATGATATTTTGGAGAGTGAAATCAAGAATTACGTTAGAGAATGTCTTGGATGATGGCGGAAACAACGAATCAATAGAAAATACATGCTACTATCCTCAGTGGACTCAGAAAACTTGCACTGTTTTATTAATGTATAACTTCGTTAGCTAATCTGGAGGTGATAGGTGCATTGGCGAGTTACAGGGTTGCTCAGTCGCTGAGACCACTAACTTCAACAGTTAGCTTTGTCTAGATCTATCTTTGCTGTTCTGAGCTGGACTGAGGCTGTAGCCAAATTGCCAGTGTCGACCATTAAACCTTAACCGATGAACGCCTGCTTTTTTAATTAAAAAAACCCACATATGAATGATAACAGCATGCGATCGCCCAACTGCTTACTTTGACTGATGGAAATCTACCGCACTGGTCTTCGCTTGAGGCCCTACTGCTCGATTGGCCAACCGCCCATGGTGTGGATCATGCTGGCGATTTTTGCCAGTAGCTAAAGTTAGCTAGTTAGCCAATCCCGCACCACTAATTGGCGCCTTCTGAAGCCAATCAAACAGCAGTACTGACAAATCCGCACACTTGTTTATTTTGCTTTAATTACAATAGGGTGGTTAATTTTGGCGGTTGATTTACATGGCCCACCGACTTTGACGGGTAATACGTTTCAAC